>NC_091176.1:2149539-2299539 GCF_040958095.1 Procambarus clarkii
GTCTGCTCCGTCCCAGCTATCAGGGGGGAGTTGCCACAAAGATAATACTGTTTTACCTAATTATTTCAATGTCTCTGATTTTTTTCTTAGTTTTCTTGCAGTAATGTTATTCAGTAGGGTGTAGTGTGATATATTTATATAATGTGTGAATCATCGCTATACTGTATACTCAAAATTATGGTGTGCATATTGGTGATTCAATTGTTATGTTCATAAAACAAGAAACGAATAGTTTTGCTGTTATTACACTATATACACAGGTTATATATAAGTATCTGCATGTTTTGTTCACCATAACAAACCACTAAGTTGATATGGTGAGTCAAAAAGTAATGATGAGGGGCTGCCACACCAGCCAGCTAGCCACAAACATGAACACCTCACTCGCCAATATCCTCCTCCCACCATACTGTTTTTTTTTCACTATATACAGACGTTATATACAAGTATCTACTTGTTTTGTTCACCATAACGGTTCAACTAAGCTGGAATAGTGCCCAAAGAACATAGTGGACACCCTTACACAGCGTGACAAGTCATACAGATGATGCCACCTCCTTCACCAAAATGGCTTCTCCCAACACTCCTTTTGCTGTTATTACACTATATATATATACACATTATATATAAGTATCTACATTTGTGTTCACCATAGCGAACCACTAAGCTAGTATGTTGAGTGCAGACAGTACCAGGTGACCACACAGATTCGGCACACGGCGCTACAGCCCTCCCTCCTTCAACATTACTCCTCCCACAATACTATGCACAGCGCACAAATTATCACAACAATCCTGTTATTATCGGAATCCTGGTAATTTTTATCACAGTCAGGGGGTCTTCTGACCCCCTTTTTCTTCTAGTCTTCTGACTCTTCTGAAGTACTATCATTGCTAAATAATACCAGTTACATATATTTTTAACATTTTTAACTTATGCTGTGGTCACAAGCTGAACAGCAGTGCTATGAGCTTATGCTGCGTGCACCATCCTTGGTGGCTCACTTAGTAAAGAGGCTTTCACACCCGGGAATGTTGCCCACAATTTGTTTAAAATATGGAGTCTGTTTACAAGAGCCCTGAAGAAGCTGATGTGAACCCTGTGTACCCGCGAGCCGTTTAAATCTTGCGCGGTACTCCAAAACGTCATATGAAGGGGTGTGTACTTTTGCGTCAGTTACTCCACACATCATATTAAGTGTTGCGCAGTTTAAGGGTTATTAGCTCTCTGCAACCACAAAGGGTAATATTGAAAGTATTGTTTGTCAGTTGACAATATTTGTATTTTATGACTGGGAGAAGGGTACCAGTACTTGGCTTGAGGGCAGGGGCTTAAGATATCATCCCTTTCCTCTCCCCATCCCACCCATGAACATGGGTGGGACGAGTAACGGGACGAGTAATTAACGTAGTGTATAATGGAATGGTGAAATTTTGACTCTAGCCAGGTGCTTGTTA
This sequence comes from Procambarus clarkii, assembly GCF_040958095.1. Taxonomy (NCBI): domain Eukaryota; kingdom Metazoa; phylum Arthropoda; class Malacostraca; order Decapoda; family Cambaridae; genus Procambarus; species Procambarus clarkii. The sequence goes on from NC_091176.1 coordinate 2,150,997, forward strand.
CTATTGGTCAATTGGTCAAGCAGGTCATTTACATTGTGTATTGTGCAATTTTATGTCTGGAAGGAATATTGGGTTTAAATGTCATTCATATGGAACAAATCTTGAACAACGAGGGGGGAACTTTGTCACTGTCGAGGCCACTAGAAATGGTGATCCTTTGGTGTATTCAGATAGTTTGTTAGTAAAACCACAATAACTAATTATCTATACTTTTGCAGATTGTGGAGGTGTTGCTGAAGGCTGGAGGACATGTAGACCAAGTGACAGCAATGGGTGAGAGACCTAGCAAGAACCTGAGGCGTAACCCTAAGTGTCAGATCAGCATTCTAAACTACACCTCTCTTAAGTGCTTGGCAGCTAGAATTATTCAAGAACATAGGATCCCTTATGCAGGAGAAGTTCCAACTCACCTTGAATCCTTCATCAAGATGCACTAGAAATCTTTGAAATCCACTTAATAATTTTTTTAGATACCCAAACTCGAGTACCATAATGTTTGTGATCCATATGCACTTAAATCCCCTCTTGATTTTTTTTTGTGGTGGTGGAGGTGGGTAGTGCCTCGGATGTGATTCACTATTAATCTGCATGGATATCGTGCATTTGGGAAGCCCAAGTAATATTATTACAAGATGTTTATTGTTGTAAACAGAAAAAGTTTTAATTACAACTTGTGCTCAGAAAAGTTATATTTTTTTATTTTCCAAAGCAGTGGCATTTATTGACAATACAATAAGTGATATTTTTTCTACAGTATGGTACATAAATGTTATGTAAATCATCAGAAAGTGTTATTTAAAAAAATGTTGGAGGATTTGATCACATACCCATTTGTGAGGGTCAGACTGAAGTTAGTTGCAAGAATTGCTGGTTGGATGAGCAATGTGGATGAGAGGAATCATATTTCCAGGCTTCAGTTCTATTTGTACATACAGCATTGTATATATGTGTAATAAATACAGTACCTTTTGTATGCAATGATGCTGTTGGGGTTTATTTTCTATGGCTCTTATACTTAATGGAAATACTGCAATGCATATTAACAATTATTTTATATTTAAGAAAGTTATTTCTTAATATATAGTATTTTTGAAGACCAGCAGTTTACCAAGTAAAGCAATCTATTTGTCTAAAAGAAGTAAAGTATTTACCTTCCCCCCTCCCCCCCTTGTCTCCTTGACCAACACACATTATGACTTTGCAGTTTACCTTAAACTTTAGTAAACTTAGAGTTGATGAGTAATAACACTTGAAAATTTATTTCATAATTTAAAATCTGACAAAATTTGATGACTCAATATTTGTGGTTAAGGATATCTTGAGGTTATCTTGAGATGATTTCGGGGCTTTAGTGTCCCCGCGGCCCGGTCCTCGACCAGGCCTCCACCCCCAGGAAGCAGCCCGTGACAGCTGACTAACTCCCAGGTACCTATTTACTGCTAGGTAACAGGGGCATTCAGGGTGAAAGAAACTTTGCCCATTTGTTTCTGCCTCGTGCGGGAATCGAACCCGCGCCACAGAATTACGAGTCCTGCGCGCTATCCACCAGGCTACGAGGCCACTATATAATTGGCAGTGTTAGTATACTGTCCACAAAACATGTGATGATAGAATTAAATTATCGATATACAGTGCTGTAAGTTCCTACAATCTAGAAGCATATGAAGGCTTTCAATTGATATTTGGTTGCTGGAAGCACAAATGTATTAAATAAGTGTAATTGTGTTCATTTTTTCATATTATTGTATAACAAATTATAGTTGCTCACTTGTTTAATAATACTTTATTTGAAGAGGTAAATTGTGCTTGAAGAGGTAAATTAGTAATAGTTTATAACATATCCATGTGATTTGTCCATATATTTCCATATGATTGTTCTAATATAAACTTTTTCTCTTCAGTAGTGTTTCTTGGAGATGATATCCATTGTATGAACCACCTTGTTCTTTTATAGGAGGTATTTAGTTTCTGTGTTTCTCTGAAATAATCACTTAGACCAGATCTTTCATAGTTTTCTCTTGATGGTTAATAATTTTCGGTTAACATATGCACTGCACAAACCATATATCCCACAGACAAGTTTTCTTGGTTGTTGGAAGTATAACTCTTAAAGATGTGTTATAGCATCAGCACTAATAGAATAAGACAATTAAATAGGAAATTGTATTGGTATGATTGCCAAAACTTTATTTGAGTAATATTGTCTAACAACAAAAATTTAAAAGTTTCCTCATTTGCTGACAATAGATCTTTTGCTTTAAAAGCAGAATTTTGTTCAGTGACTTAAAACATTTTTCATTGTATAACTAGAAAAAGGATTTTGTATTTAGAGCTTGTACAAAATATTCCTGATTGTGATAAATTTGTATAAAATGGCAAACACACTGATAGTTCTTAAGAATCTGTGGTGCTTCTCATGTTACTGCTAGTGAGACTTATTCTTTGTTTAGGGAAAATTTACAACTTATGCTATATCACGACAATACTTAGTAAATTTTTTTTTGTACTGGTACAGTACTTCAAAAGTACAGCAGAGTACATGTATTTTTGTCATATTTACACCTAATAGTTGTGAGATTCACCAAAAACTGTATAGAAGTAATTAAATGTAAAAATTAAAAAAAATTCTGAAGCAGTTTGGTAATAGAGTACCTCTCCATCACAGATGGCACCATGCAACACTGAGGGGTCAATGTTAACTGTGATAAAAGTCATCCTCCTCGGGGATAAAACACTACCATTATTGTGCTTCTGGCTCCAGAGAATTAACCAGCCTACTGTTAAGTCCACATATAAAAATTGTGTTCCCATTTTAAATACCGTCAAAAACTTTACAAAATAATGCTGGCTACTTCTCTGAAGCAGTATCTATATCCTAAGGTGTATTTAGCTTGCTGAATCTTATAGTTTTAGTCACCTAGAGAATATAAAGGGGCAGGATGACAACCCAAAATGTGTCATATTGATGTTAATTATAATAATTAATTTGAAGAGCTTCAGTAACATTCTAAGGATTTTATAAATCTTTTGGTTAATAATTACAATCTCTCATTCTAGAGGGCATCAGTAATGTTCTTATTTTTCATATGCTTTTTTAAATCAAGCTATTGATATTTATATAATGTAAGATCATAATGTGTGTGCTTGGTTGAGTGGAAGATATTTTAAGTATAATAATTAATATTTTTTTGTATTTCTGTTTAAAAGTCAAGCCCTACTTCCCACCTTGTGAGTTGTAAGTGGTGGCGTGCAGATTCACAAAGTCCTCTGTGTTAGACTGTAAGACATTAAGAAAATACAAAATTTTGACAAATCTATATTTAATTGTATATAACATTTTTGACAATTACTGAAGACATGACCAGTAAAGAAAAAAAACAAAAAATATCCAAAGTCTATATATATTATGCAGCACCATTTCTGTGTGTAAAGTATAATCACTAAAATTTTCACATTTTCATTATGTACAAATGTTTTGCAAATCTAGGAGGACTGTTTTGCATTTTACAAATTGAGCAGACTAGACCTAGTCAAGAACCGATCCACCATTATTATTGTATCTTTTCATGTATTAAGTATTGTATAATCCTGAAATAAAGTTGTCCATGAAAATGTTTGTAAAGTTTTTTCATATTGAACATATTCAGTGTCAAGTTGTAACTGAAGTAGGAATGTGCAAAATGAATTTTATGCCAATTATATAAAACTACATATGTACATGTGTATATACTGTACCAAATAAGACTAATATGAAAAAAAATAAACAAAACAATGGCATTTTGTGGTTGGTTCTCATATTCAAAGCAGCAAAAAGTGAAGTTCTTTTAATTGGAAGAAGTTTCAAGTCGAGTGCCCTAATGATTAATGGTATCAAAACTGACGTTTTGGCAATGATGCCAAGTTATTGGGACAAGTAATTAAGAATATTGCTAACTACTGGAAGATGATTGGGCAGAGAATGAATTGGTTCTTTTTTAAAGATAAATTGGTTAATTTAAAGTGCTACTGATAAATTTAATAGTGAATGTATTTCCTGCATTGACACCTACAAAATGAAGACAATGATAAGTGTTGTAAATCCAGAGGTGAAAGGAAAGAAAGGCAGCAGCCTTACAATATTACACATTTGATGTAAAAAATGTAATAATGTAAATGGATCTCAAATTATTGGCCTATGGAGAGGGCCTGACAACATTGTGTGCTACAAAGACACACATTGTACGCATAGTTATTCCACCGAGTATATCCAAGGATTTCAATACGTCATGGTTACTTTTATTTCAAATTGCCTTCATTATTCAAATGACTTCTTACTGTATGGTACTTTTTTGGTGTTCTGTCCCTCCAATCTGCCTGTTTTTCCCACTTGTAATTTGACAGGTGTAAATGAATCATTTATTAGTCAAGGTGAGATATTCCACTGCAGAGGAAGAGGGTATAATAAAGACCAAAATACCCTGGTTCCCAAGCATCTTGGACTGGAGACATTCAACTGGAACTATCTATACAGTCATTGCTTAATAATCATAATTATTGCCCATTTACTTGATACAAATACACTACAGTGAACTACAATTTAGTCTACCTCTTCATTATATTGTACTGTATATAATTATCTAACAGATCTTCAATATGACCATTATCTATGATCATAACTGTATATGCTTAACTATATTGATAATTTATAATCAATATACATGCACTGTATATATGCAGTAACTTATAACTATAATCACCATTAATACCTCATTATGAAAAGTTAATACTGTAATTATTATTTAATGAACGATACTGATCACAAATAATGATAATGGTTACCTCTAACCATAACTATTGTTTTAGTTTTTAAGACTATAATTTCTATAATGTTTTCCTACGTAAATTATCTATACAGTATTATAATAACCGTATATACATATAACCTTGATCATTATCTAAAAGAACATCACCTATAAACATTGTCTAATGATCATAATTATATATAATAAATAATTATAAATGATAAATACTGCATATATAGTAGTATACAGTAGTTTTGAATATCTGTTCTCATCTATATTCAGGATTATTATTAATCAATCACAATTGTAATCCATAAGTAAAATCATAAGCATGATTCTAGTTAAAAAATGTAATAAAAAACTTCATTCATTACCCATACATGAGAGGACATTGCAAGGTGGTACTGTATCATCAAAATATAGACTAGAAACAGGTGTTGACAAAAATATCTCTATTTATACAATGCGATATATGATTCCATATAATTATATATATATACTGTACTGTACACAGACACACACAGGCAGAAACCTATATGTTTATACATAATGTTTTTACATTTGACAAACATAGGTAATTTAAACAAAAAATACAGTAATGTACTATATTGTAATTAAAAACCATAACTGTTCAGGACTGACTTGGGAAAAACTACCTTGTTTTAAAATCTCCATTCTTTCACGTATGAATTGCATACAAGTATATTTACATTTTAAAATTAGCTAAAATTTATAATCTTAATAAATTAAGTAGTATATATGATATTCTGTATCATGCATAATTCAATTTATATTCATAGTGCTTTACAGTAGCACTATGATAAAAAACAGTTTTGTAACTTGGTTATATTAGAGCCATCAACACTGTCCACACACCTAAACTTAAAAGGAGGATAATATGATGCCAGAAAATTATGCTTAATCCCTGACTGCCACTCGCTGCTGCTGCCAAAATGTCTTCTGTGTGTATTTCCTCAAGAATATGGAGACGCCAGCCCATGTTTGGAGCCGTCCAGCTGTTATAGTACACAACATCAGGCCACGATTTGTTTGGAGTGAATTCTAAAACAGCAGCTTCTCCTGAAGATTACCAAATAACACATTAAGAAGCTGTTCTCCTCATCTACATTCATAATATGGTATACATTCTTATTATTATGTAGTAGTGAGGATTGAAGATGAAAAATTATAAAAAGAGTGTGGAAGAAACTGCACACTTAATACAGTAATTAATATGCCCCTAATGATTAAACTTCCTAAAAACACATTATTTCGACTCCTGATTTCACTAACCTGATATTTGTCAGGCGAGTGCCACAAATATATGAGATATCACACAATACATACACGGAAGATACTGGAAGGCCAGGTCTCGAATTTGTATAGTAAATAACATAATGAAATGAACGATATGGTAGAAGATACAAACAGAACCAGCACAGAGTAAAAGGTGCCAAAGGTGCCATAGGCCAGCCCATCCTTATGTTTAGGTAGTACTTATAGTAACTATGCGGACCATCATACACATACATTGATGTAAAAGGCAATTACAAATTGGTACTATTGAATTTGGATAAACTGGAAAAGTTTTTGTACTGATGTTGCAAAGAAAATTTAACCTAACCTTCCTAGGCCTAATACATGCTATGGGGCCTAATATACAGTAGTACATATATGCTATACTGGGCCTGGGAATATTTGTTTGGATTTTAACTATTATTTTGGCTTGTTGCCTTTTTGATAATTATTTATTTTTTTTTTACCCTTTTTTTTTGGACGTGATTAATACCAAATTCTACTATCTACTTGTCAATTACATCTATGTATGTACGATGATCGACATAGTTGCAAAAAGTACTATCTAAACAGAAGGATAGGCTACACAGACACAATCAAAGAATACTACATGAACATTAGTAGTCCATGGCTGTTCAATATCCTCGCAACAAATAATAAATATTGACAGAACATATCTCACAGGCAGCTATCCTAACACTACTCCTTTTACCAGTCAGCCCAACACATTATATCCATAATTCAATCACTTAAATCCAAAGTTGGGAAAAGTAATGAAATACCTTCTATGATATACAAGAGTGCTGCCCTTGCTCTTGCACTACCCATAGCTCTGTTATTCAACAAATCTCTCAAGAATATTACTGTTCCTGATATCCTTAAAAGTAAGTTGGTAATTATCAAAAAAAGGCACCAAGCCTAGGCGGCTATGTAGCACCGTCAAAGGTGTGGGATATTCAAAAGGCTCTAAATATCACTAAGGATGCCAATACGAGAACAAAAGCGCATAAGGCAAACAACATCAAAGGCATCCGATTCACCAAGCATACTATCGAGGGACATGTTACCGAGAGGGACAGTCGGGAAACAAGACGCATGCACATCCTGGAAGTCAGGACACTGAACAAGGATATACATGACCGTAAGAGGGACAATGCAATTCGGATAATAAGGAGAAAGGCGGCACTCCATTAAGTGCCAGTGAGTTAAGCGGGTATGGCCAATACACAACCTCTTCAGAGCCGTATTCCACCGCCGGTTACTGTGGTAGGAAGAAGACCATGGGGACACACTACCCTTAAGGGCATGCAGCTTGTTACCAATAACAGAAGACCAACGGCCCTGTCAACGGGCAAGGATTGAGGAATGAATAACTGGGTAGAAGTAGGAATAAGGAATACCTTTACAAGAGATGGGATAGGTGCGGAGAGCTTTCTTAGCAGCAGCGTCCGCACGCTCATTTAAGGAAACACCAATATGTCTGGGAACCTAGCAAAACTCAACTGTCTTAAATCTGCTGGAGGTAAGAAACAGTCAATATTGAATTTCGACGACCACAGGCTGGACAGGATTAAAGGACTCCAGAGCCATGAGGGCACTGCGAGAGCCGACTACAACAACAAAGGAAGAATTACGTGCCTTTTTCTGGGTGCCCTGGCTCCGGGCACCCAGAAAAGGGCATTAATTTCAGCTACCCAGAAAATCAGACTAATGAAAAGAAACTATGAAAGAAAACTTGCCCTAAACAAAGGAAGATCCAAAAATCATTCTATGCATATATACGAAGTAAAACCAAAACAAATGACTCTGTAGGACCCCTAAAAGATGAGACTAACCAAGTTATAGTGGATGATAAAAGAACAGCAAACACTGAATATTTTACATCAGTTTTCACACTAGAAAGATTGAATGACATCCCATTACCCACACAAATGTTGGAAGGAGGTGAAGAGAATGAATTAAGGGAGATACCCGTTATAAGCAACACAATTAGGAAGAGCATTGACAAACTAAAAGACTCAAAAGCCCCAGATGTGGATGGGTTTAAACCTAAAGTTGTAAAGGAACTGGCAAATACACTATGCATACCACTGAAACTTCTTTTCAGAAAATCCCCGGACCAAAGGATAGTTTCCCTGGAATTGGAAATACAGGATACAAATGTTACCCCTATTTTCAAAAGAAGCAGAAAGAGCCCAGCACAAAACTACCGTCTGATCAGCTTGACATCACACATCTGCAAGCTCACGGAGAGAATTCTAAGGGACGGAATCATACAACATCTCAGAGAACAATCTTGTAAAATCAATGCAACATGGGTTTGTTAAAAATCCTGTCTTACTAACCTGCTCACATTTCTGGAAATAGTAACCGACTATTCAGACAAAGGAATTCCGGTAGATGTAGCTTACATGGACTTTGCTACAGCTTTTGACAAGGTACCAAATGAGAGACTGGCAAGGAAATTACAGTCACATTGGAATAAATGGAAAAATACTGGAATGGATGAAACAATGGTTTCGTAGGGGGGCCTCGTAGCCTGGTGGATAGCGCGCAGGACTCGTAATTCTGTGGCGCGGGTTCGATTCCCGCACGAGGCAGAAACAAATGGGCAAAGTTTCTTTCACCCTGAATGCCCCTGTTACCTAGCAGTAAATAGGTACCTGGGAGTTAGTCAGCTGTCACGGGCTGCTTCCTGGGGGTGGAGGCCTGGTCGAGGACCAGGCCGCGGGGACACTAAAAAAAAAAAACCCGAAATCATCTCAAGATAACCTCAAGATGGTTAAAACATAGACAAAGGGTCATGTTAAATGGGAATGCATCTGACTGGGGAAATGTGCTAAGTGGGGTGCCACAGGGGTCCATTTTGGGGCCAATCCCTTTTTGTCATTCACATCAATGACATAGATGAGAATATTACAAACCACATAATCAAATTTGCAGATGACACTTAGATCTATGGTAAAGTGGGACATGAAAGTGATACTGAGATCTTTCAAAGAGATCTACATGAACTCCACAAATGGTCAGATGACTGACAAATGCTTTTTAATGTCATTATAATGCAAGACATTGCATGAGGGGCATAACAATCCACGTCACAACTACCAAATTAACAACATTACCTTACAACAGATGGATGAGGAAAAGGACCTTGGAGTCAGAATCCATCATTCACTAAAAGTTGCACAAGTTGGAGTGGCAGTAAAAAAAGCGAACAAAACCTTGGGAATATCAATCACACCTTTACCTTCAAGGAAAAGAAAGCCATCATTCAATTGTATAAGTCTCTGGTGCGCCCCCACCTGGATTATTGCATGGAGACCTCATCTTCAGAAAGACATAGCTGCTCTGAGAAGGTGCAACACCAGGCAACAAAAATCATACCAGAACTTAGTTATCTCACGAATCAGAAACGGTTGAGGGCCACTGGGCTAACAACACTACAAACCAGGTATGACAGGGCGTATCTCATCGAACCTTTAATTAAAATACTAAACAAGTTGGAGGATGTCGATCTGGACAATTTCTTCAAAAGGTCAGATGTAACATGAAAGAGGAACAACGGGTTCAAGCTGAACAAGCTACAATGTAGGACTGAAAACAGGAGATGCATTTTCACCCATAGGATTCTAAACCCATGGAACTGCCTACCCGCTAAAGCCGTGAACGCCAAAACTCTACTGGGTTTTAAAATACAGCTGGAAAAGATCATCAGGGCAAATGGGGAGGACCTTTGACAAGCTCCTGGCTTCCTGTCCTCATTGAGACCACTAGTATTAGTGGCCCCTCAGGTAAATTCAGATGCATCTCTAAGGCATGGCTAGAGCAGTGCTTAGTTCTGGAAGGGTCTCACCAGAAAAGGGTATTTCATTATATTCAACCCTTTATAGTGGGCAAATTAAGTCACTTTATACAAATGTTTTCAAAGCATCATGCGGAGAGTATGTCATACATCAGTCTAGTTTTGGGTCATTTATAACCTCGATCAAGGACTTTAAAATGGTATATGAACCAAACTGATTTGTCTAAACTTGTGACTTTAAAAGTGACAAATATATTGTATGGGCAAACTGTAACTACTCTTTTCTTGCAGGAGGAAAGGGAAAGAGTATCTTTCTACTGTATCTAAAAGTAGTCTAAATTAACAAATAAACAGAAGTAAATGACGAAACAAGGAGGTACATGTGATCAAAACAAATTTACATTACCATCACCACACTGTAGCATTAATGAATTGCGGAAACGTTCAAATGTGCTGAACTCTACATCTTTGCGGCGGTCTCCATCATCAGTGTGTTTCCACAAACACAAACGTCCAGCTGAAATAGAGATGACTCCGATATTAATAAAATCAGCATTAGACTTGCGTGACATTTAAAGTAAGTAAAATCCTATTTCAGAAGTGTATTGAATGAAGATTCAGAGTATTAAACAGGATTGTACTTTATTAGTATTGCTACATATTTTAGTTTTTAATGCTATCAGCAACTCCTAATGTGCTCTAAAAAATCAAGATACTGGTAATTGTGTAATAAAACAGATGTGTTTGCTAGAAACATGTTTAGCAATTATTCTTATACTGGATAATATTTCCAATGTTGGGGCAGAGGAGGAGTTGAGGGAAGAGAAGCAAGTGTGTGTTGGGGTGTGAACCATTGTGGAGCAAAATGTCACTAAACATTAAATCATATGAGGATTAAGCAGTTTGGCCAGTTCAGAGGTAATAAAAGCAGATTGGTGCAATTATTAGGTCATGAAATGGATGCTAATAAATTTCAGAGGGTTTCCCAAGAGAGACTGTTCAATGAGGTCATGATGTAATATTGTACTGTATTAATTTGCACAAGGAAAAATGTGAACCTGCAATTTATATGTAGCACAAAATATTGAAAGTAAGTTTTGCATCAGTTACTGCTTAGAAAGTGGCTTAGGATTATTAACAACAAAAGTAATTTTTTGGATATGGATGCAAGTGAATGGAGGTGTAGATCTCATCTTAATATTCAGTTATTGTGAGTGCAAGAAAATTGTGATAAACCACTCTTAGTCAAGTGGTTTATCACAATTACTCTTCAGCATTCTTGCACAATAGAGTAAAGCTGACTTTACTCATGACTATGTGTAAACTTAGGATATGCACCAAAGAGGGAATCACTCGCATTATTTCACATATGGGGGTTATCTTGAGTTATCTTGAGATGATTTCGGGGCTTTAGTGTCCCCGCGGCCCGGTCCTCAACCAGGCCTCCACCCCCAGGAAGCAGCCCGTGACAGCTGACTAACACCCAGGTACATATTTTACTGCTAGGTAACAGGGGCATAGGGTGAAAGAAACTCTGCCCATTGTTTCTCGCCGGCGCCTGGGATCGAACCCAGGACCACAGGATCACAAGTCCAGCGTGCTGTCCGCTCGGCTGACCGGCTCCCGACCGGCGACCGGGAGAAACAAAATTAGAATATGACTACTGGAAAACAAAGTTTGTGTGTTACTTCTTCAACTTACTAACCTGCTAAGGGTCTTGAATCTCCTCTGACTGAGTAGCCAATGCCAGCCAAAACACGAACTTCCTTCTGCTGCTCCTCTGACAGTTGAGAATATGCACCATGAGGCTCATCTGTATAAAAACAATTATTTATATAAAATATTTATTTAATGACAAGATGTAAAAAGAACTTTACTATATTAATATGACCTGCACTAATGCAACATTGATTAATTACTACTTCAGTAAGCAACAGCAGCAGTAATAAAATCTTCTCCTAATGGCAGAAAAGTCTACTTTCTGTGGAGAGCCCCTTCGGCTCCCCGGAGCTATACCAGACTGATGTGTATATATTAGACCGTGGCAACAGTCAATCGAAGGAGTTCTAAGCCTACTGGGGACCAGAGCCATAACCTGGCCCCCCTCAAGAGAGGCACGAGGAGCAATGGCCTAAAGACTATGTAATTGGAAGCAGTCTTTGTCTGCCATTTACCAGGTCAGGCCCCAGAAAGGTAGGAATTTCAAAACAAACTACTGCTGGCCAAAAAATTGCAAACCGAAATCCGAAAAAGCACACATCCCCTAATAAAAAACCGGGAAACAAACATGACGTCACCACAACCACTGTGCATATATCTGTGCAATATCCCCCTCCCCTTTTGGGGGATGGGGGGTTGTTCCATCAGACCTCCACACTGGCAACTCTCCCCAGTTCAAAGGCTGTTGTGATGGTGAACGGTCGATCGCTCTGGCTCCGCTCTTTGCGCAGTGCTGCAGTGCGGTGTTGTTGCTCTGTACTGGTGGTGTGTGAGCCAGGAGTAACACAAGAGTACTGGGGCTGTATGCACCTAGGGCTTCCTTCCCAAGGTGCCCTGTAAGTACTGCCTTTGTGGCTTCAGGATTATCTTCCATGAGCCGTTCTGGAGCAGCTACCTCCGTGTGGTTCTGTTGCTGCTCAGTGATTGCCCGCTCTTGAGGGTTCAGCTGGGGTGGTTCTTACTCCTGTTTTTCCTTGGGCAGGAGGTAGTTTTGTCACTGGCTGGGGCGCGAGGTACTGTGCAGCTGTCTGATATATGCATAGCAACCGGTTCTGTTCACCTGAGACGTTGTGCTTTTGCAGGGTTTTTCTTTTGTTTTTGTTTTATTTTGCCTAGCGGGAGTCTGCCAGGTGTGGCGGTATGACCACTAGGAGGTTTATGGTGGCCCTTCACTAGGTACCCGTGCTTGCACACGTCACAGGGGTTCAGCTTTTAGATTGTTTGGTAGCTCTGGGATAACTGGTTAGCAGTACTTCGCCTGGGCTTCCCTTAGCAGTCAGCCTAAGGACCCTGGAAACTCCCATTGGGGCTCAGTGGTCCAATGTAGGAGACCTCTTAGTTCCACCTCGCCTTGTGCAGTTTGGAGGTTACTCTGTCCCCCTGTCTCAGGGTGACACTCACCGTCTGCCTCCGCCTTGCTGCCTGTTGGGGTCAGTGACACCTATGACCCGGAGTCCTGCGAGTGGTATTCTTTGCTTGTACTCCAACTCACCCAGTTCACTGAGACTGATATTTGGGTGCAGGCAGCTTTAGCATTGCATGTGTGGTTTAAGTTGCAGCAACGTGTGAGGTTGGTTATCTTTCCGGATGCCACGCAGATGTCCCACTGAATTATACTGGTAGTGAGACTCGGGCAGCGTCGGGGATGGCCCCTTCTAGATTGGCGGCTGATGCATTCGAGCCTCGTTCTCCTGTCGGAACTTTTGGGCCGCGCCAGCAGGCTTCCTTCATCCCTGTTTTTCCGGTGGACTTTGCTTTTTCTCCAAAGGCAGAGGGTTTGGAGGACAGCTCGGCCCTGGGTCCTGACGTGGAGGATTCCGGGGCTGGGAAGGAGTTGACTTGGGGGGACCTGGGCCCCATTGGTCCCTGCTTGGGTGTTTGGTACCCTCGGCGCGGGGCTTGTTGTTACAGGGGGGAGGGGTTTTTCCTATCCTCCTCCCTGTACGATTTTGTTACGAGTTCGACTCCTCTCCAGGTTCAGTTCCGAGTTCCCTTGGGTTCTTCGGTTCCCTCCTTCTGGAGGTTTTTGGCTTCCTATGTCCCACCGAGGAAGGTGTGGGAGGCCCCTTGTGGCTTACCTCCTGCGAGACCCGGATTATGCCTCGATACTGAAGCTTTTTTCTTTTTGAGATTGGCTCCTCTTTTCCTTATTGGGTGCATTACAAGGTGCCAAAGTCTTTCTGGCTGGCACACTGCTTTTTCTTTGTGTGGGGCTTGGCATTTGTCATGTCAGACTGCGCACTTGAATGGCGAGAGTTGCCTACGGTCGTTCAGGTTTTCCTAGGGGGAAGGGAAGGGGGTGAGTTGGAGCACCTCAAGGAGTGCTTATTCGCTCCCGTCCTTCCTTATGTCGGCCAGGTGCGGCTTCACATGCAGGTACCCTTCCTTTCGGCATCCCTGGTGGCTAAGGATTTGTGCGTCCGTGGGCACTTGCTTCGGTCTTGCACTTCTTTTCCCTGCTGGAGCTGTCTTCGAACTGGCTTGTACTGGGTGTGGAGGAGCTGGGTTCCGGGCCAGGGTTGGTTGGGCTTTCTACAGCAGCTCGAGTGCCGGCTGCTTTGGTGAAGTTGTATGCCCTGTTTCTGAGGGAGGTGGTGCTCTTCGCTTCTCGCCTTGCGTGCTGACAGGCGGTACTCGTCCCAATTTTGGAATCGCCTTGGGCCCTGGTTCTTAGATTTTCATCCCCTTTTTGGTCCATTGCTGTTTGCAGAGTCTGCGGTGGTGCATTTTCTGCAGGCGGCTTCGTCTAGTTGACAGCCTTTGTCAGACTTGTAGGTTCTCTGTGCGGGCCATGGAGGTCCTGCCCGGAAGGGTCGTGCCAAGTGTCGGAGTTCCTTCGGTCATCGTAAGCCAGTAGTGCCAGATTCGGGGCTGGCACCTCCTCTGGAGCCGTCAGTGTCTGGTCGGCACAGTAATCACTCTCAGTGTTGGTTGGGCTCTTGTAGGGGTCGTCGGCCTTTCGCTGGTTGCCCCGTTGACGGGGCGATAGAGAGAGGCTCACGCTATTTGCTCTCGCCTGATCCCATGATTCGTGGGCAATTCGGGTCGTTTCCTCCGGCCTGTGGTGGCATTGGGTCGCTCCTCCTCCTTCGGGGGGGATTGGGGCTGGCAGGGCGGCTTCTTCTCCTGTGCTCTGTCAGGTCATCCGGGAGTGGGTTCGCTTGGGTGTGGTCGAAATGACAACGTCCCTCAGGTGGGTTTCCTGCCTGTTTTCAGTTCCGAAACGGGACTGTGTGGATCTGCAATTCATACTGGACTTGTCTAGTCTGAATCCCTGGGTCTTTTGCTCCTCCTTTCAAATGACCACTCTGTCTCAGGTCCAGCTGTTTTTGGTTCCAGGTGCCTGGATGGTGTCTATGGATCTCCGGGACGCATATTGGCACGTCCCAATTCATCTGGGGTTCAGGGACTGGCTCGGTTTTGTCGTGGGGCAACAAGCTTACCGCTTTCGTTGCCTTCCATTTAGCTTGAATCTGGCACCTCGAGTGTTCACACGCCTTACCTGGGTCGTGGTGACCTGGTTGCATCTGTTAGGGGTTCGGGTTCTGGCTTACCTTGATGACTGGCTGGTGTAGACTCCCAGCCAGTCTGTGTTGTCTGCTCACTAGGGATATGGTTCTTTCCCAGCTCGCTGGGTTCTGGTTCTTGGTGAACTGGAGGAAGTCCCATTTGGTTCCCTCTCAGGTTCGGACTTGGCTGGGTCTCGTGTGGGACTCTCAGACCGTTTCCTTGTCTCTCCCTCCTGCAACGCTGTTGCGGCTGCGGTCCCGCCTCCGGCTGTTTTTGGAGGGCACCCGGGTCACATGTCAATTGTTCGAGCGGCTGTGCGGGAGCCTGAACTTTGCTGTGCTGGTCTACCCATCGGCTCAGATCTGACTTGAACGGATGTTCTGGTTTCTTTGGGGTCGCCCCTACTGTCGCTCTCGCCATCGATGGGTTCGGATCCCTGGAGCCTTGCGTCAGCTGCTGCATTGCCGGCTTCCTCTGCGGGTTTTTCGGGTTTTTGTACCGTGGCGCCTGCCCGAGCCCTCGCTCGGTGTTCACGGATGCCTCAACTCTCGGCTAGGTTTTGTGATAAGTGCTCACCAGGTCAGTCAGGGTCAGTGGGGTCCATACTTCCGTCGAGCTCGCAGCACGACATGGGAATTTGCAGCGGTGTGGCATTCACTTCAGAGGATTCAGGTCGCTCGAGGAGCAACAATCCGGCTCCATTCGGACTGCTCCCTGGTGGTTCATTGCCGGAACTGCGGGGGCTCGATACGGTCCTTGGTTCTTTGGGGCTGGTCGCTTCAGGTGACTCGTCTGCTGAGTTCTTAGGGTTTGGCTCCTGGCAGTTCATGTTCAGGGGGTGTCAAACGTCCTGGCAGATTGCCTGTTTTGGTTCATTCCCTTTTCCACAGAATATACGGTCGACACCGACTTGTTCAGTTGGCTCTGCCGGGCGTACGGGAGCTCAGAGGTGGACCTCTTCACATCAGCATGGTTGAGGCGTCTTCAAGTTTATGTGGCGCCCTTCCCAGACTGCGAGGCCATTGGGGTCGATGCCTTTCGGCTGGACTAGTCAAGGTGGCGTTACCTGTACAGTACCTTTTCCCTCCGGTCCGGGTGTTGCTCCGGATCCTGGCTTGGTTGGAGACTTATCAGGGAAATGTAGTCCTGTTGGCTCCTTGGTGGCTGGGCAAACCTTGGTTTTAGGCGCTTATTGCTTGCTGTCCGAACCAGAGTGTCTTGCTGCGGCTCCGCCTCTTTCAGCAGATCAGTCCAATCCAGTATGTGGCTGGTTCGATCTTCTCCTCCACTCTTCGCACCTGGTCTTTTTGATAGGGGTGTATCACCACTTGTATGGTGATCAGGTGGCTTCGTTAATGGTGTCCCACAGGCGAGTTTCGTCTAGACGGCAGTATGAAATTCCCTGCTGGTCCTTTCAGCATTTTTGTCTCTTCGTAGGTTGTCTTCGATTTCTGATCGGGTTGTTTTGTCCTTTCTCTCTTGGCTCTTTCAGGACCGTCATCTTATGCCAAATACTGTCGCCTCGTATTGTGCAGCGCTGGCGGAGCCGCTGCAGATTGCATCCATGGTGGATGTCACTTCTGCTCCATTCCACAAGCTTTCTCGGGCATTGTTTCACCTCAGGCCTGCTCATGCACCGCCTGAGTCGGTGGACCGGGTGCTTTCTTTTCTCTCTTCCCCTCGGTTCAGGACTGTTTTTCTAAGGCTCTTTTCTTGTTGGCATTGGCCTCTGGGGATCGGGTCGGGGAGCTTCATGCTCTCCGCCGGCGCAGGGGTTTCTGCTCTTTCGGGCCTGATGGTCGTTTCGTTCGTTTGCAGCCTTCTCCTCCTTTTCTTGTGAAGAATGAGTTTGCTGCTTTCCGAAGGGGTCCTTGGGTTGCTGATGCTTGGTTGGTTTGGCCAGGGGTGCATCATGTTTTGTGTCTGTGGCTCTTTGCCGTTATTTGCGTGCCATAGCCTCTGTGGCAGAGGACGCGTTTTGGGTTGACCCTGTTTTCCTTCTCCCAGGTTGTCCGCAGGATTATTTGGCCGGCCAGCCCGTGCCCACGCCTTTCATAGGTTCGGCGTTTGGCTGCTGTTTTGGTAATATGTCCTGGCCTATCTTCGGGCACGGAGCTTTTGGAGGTTGATCAGGGTCCTGGCTGCACGTTACCTTGTTAATGTTCTTCTCGGGCGTGTATAGTCTTGGGTAGCAGGTTGCGACCAGTTGTCTCGACTCTGAGTTGAGGAGTGAGTGATGACCGCCTCCCGGGTGAGTCCCTTTTTCCTTATCTTTGGTTAGGTAGCTCCGGGGAGCCGAAGGGGCTCTCCACAGAAAACCAGCATTGAATGTAATGAAACACCATTTTCTGGGTGAAACCCGGAGGCTCCCCGGCATCCCTCCCTCCCTCCGGTCGGTGGGTTTTCACGTTTTTGATACTCAGCCGCTGAACTGGGAAAAGTTGCCAGCGTGGAGGTCTGGAACCCCCCCCCCCCAGGGGAGGGGGTTGCGCAGATGGATGAGCGGTGGTTGTGGTGACGTCATGTTTGTTTCCCAGTTTTTGATTGGGGAGTTCTGTTTGCTTTTTCAGCTTTCGGTTTGCAATTTTTTGGCGAGCAGACAAAGACTGCTTCCAATTACACAGGGGTGTCTTTAAGCCATTGCTCCTTGTAATTACCTAAGTGTAGTTACAGGATGAGAGCTACGCTCGGTGTCCCGTCTTCCCAGCACTCTTTGTCATATAACGCTTTGAAACTACTGACGGTCTTGGCCTCCACCACCTTCTCACTTAACTTGTTCCAACTGTCTACCACTCTATTTGCGAAGGTGAATTTTCTTATATTTCTTCGGCATCTGTGTTTAGCTAGTTTAAATCTATGACCTCTTGTTCTTGAAGTTCCAGGTCTCAGGAAATCTTCCCTGTCGATTTTATCAATTCCTGTTACTATTTTGTACGTAGTGATCATATCACCTCTTTTTCTTCTGTCTTCTAGTTTTGGCATATTTAATGCTTCTAACCTCTCCTCGTAGCTCTTGCCCTTCAGTTCTGGGAGCCACTTAGTAGCATGTCTTTGCACCTTTTCCAGTTTGTTGATGTGCTTCTAAAGATATGGGCACCACACAACAGCTGCATATTCTAGCTTTGGCCTAACAAAAGTCATGAACAATTTCTTTAGTATATCGCCATCCACGTATTTAAAAGCAATTCTGAAGTTAGAAAGCATAGCATAGGCTCCTTGCACAATATTCTTTATGTGGTCCCCAGGTGATAGTTTTCTATCTAGAACCACCCCTAGATCTCTTTCTTTATCAGAATTCTTTAAAGATTTCTCACATAATATATAGGTTGTGTGGGGTCTATGTTCTCCTATTCCACATTCCATAACATGACATTTATTAACATTAAATTCCATTTGCCAAGTGGTGCTCCATATACTTATTTTGTCCAGGTCTTCTTGAAGGGCATGACAATCATCTAAATTTCTTATCCTTCCTATTATCTTAGCATCATCAGCAAACATGTTCATATAATTCTGTATACCAACTGGTAGATCATTTATGTACACAATAAACATCACTGGTGCAAGAACTGAACGCTGTGGTACTCCACTTGTGACATTTCTCCAGTCCGATACATTGCCTCTGATTACTGCCCTCATTTTTCTATCAGTCAGAAAATTTTTCATCCATGTTAGAAGCTTACCTGTCACCCCTCCAATATTTTCCAGTTTCCAGAACAACCTCTTATGTGGAACTCTGTCGAAAGCCTTTTTTAGGTCCAGATAGATGCAGTCAACCCAACCATCTCTTTCCCGTAATATCTCTGTGGCTCGATCATAGAAACTGAGTAAATTCGATACATAGGATCTTCCAGATCGAAAACCATACTGTCTGTCTGATATTATATCATTTCTCTCCAGGTGTTCTACCCATTTAGTTTTGATTATTTTTTCCAATACTTTCACTATTGCACTTGTCAATGATACAGGTCTATAATTGAGGGGGTCTTCCCTGCTTCCACTTTTGTAGATTGGAACTATGTTAGTCTGTTTCCACACGTCTGCTACGATTCCTGTACACAGGGATGCCTGAAAGATCAGGTGAAGTGGAATGCTGAGCTCAGATGCACATTCTCTCAGAACCCATGGTGAAATGCCATCTGGGCCAGCTGCTTTGTTCTTACTGAGCTCCTTTAGCATATTTTCCACTTCATCTCTAGACACCTCTATCCGCTCTATGTTGCTCTCTGGAATTCTTATTGTGTCTGGTTCTCTGAAGATTTCATTTTGTACAAACACACTTTGGAACTTTTCATTTAATGTTTCACACATTTCCTTTTCATTTTCCGTGAATCTGTTTCCCATTTTCAACCTCTGGATATTATCCTTTACCTGCAATTTGTTGTTTATGAATTTGTAGAATAGGCCCGGTTCTGTTTTACATTTATCCGCTATCCCTTTTTCAAAATTTCTTTCTGCCTCTCTCCTTACAGCCGTATAGTTGTTTCTCGCATCTTTGTATCGCTGGTATGTTTGGGGGTTTGGCCTCTTCCTATACTGATTCCATTTTTGTGTCTTTTGGTATCTGGCCGTGTTACAATTTCTGTCAAACCAATCCTGTTTTCTGGCCCTGCATCTCTGTTTTGGTATGAATGTTTGTGTGCCTTCCTCGTATATTTTTAAAAATTTGGCATACATTTCATTTATTTCCCTGCCTAGCAACAATTTTGTCCAATTACACTCATTAAAAAAATTTTGAAGTTCCCCATAGTGACCTCTCCTTAAATCGAGTTTATCAACTGTTTCAATGTCCCCATTTTCTTCTAGATGATATCTTAAAGCATAATCAATGTCTAACAGGACGTGATCACTCTTTCCCAAGGGAGGAAGGTACTGGATGTCAAATATCTCCTCTTCTTTCCTGGTGAATACTAGATCCAGTACTGACGGTACATCTCCTTCCCTCATTCTTGTGGCCTGCTTTATGTGTTGATACAAGAATGTCTCCAGAATGAGGTTCACAAATCTGCATGTCAAAAAGTCCTCCGTTCTTGCTTCATAGGCCTCCCAGTCTATTGCTTTAAAGTTGAAGTCCCCCAGTATCAACAGTCGTGATTTATCTTTATCTGCTTGTGCAATAATATCTCTCATGACCATTATGAGGCCCTCTCGTTTGTCATCCAGTTCTTCCTTTGTCCAAGTGTTGCTTGCTGGTGGGCTGTAGGCATTTAAAATTATCAGCTTATCATCCTGATTCCAGATCTGCAATGCCATTATGTCAATATCTCGAGGGTTGTGCCTCTCTTGAGGGGGCCACGTTTTAGCTTTGGTCCCTGGTAGGCTTAGAACTCCTTCGATTGACTATTGCCACGGTCTAATATCTACACATCAGCCCGGTATAGATCCGGGGAGCCTCCAGGTCTCACCCAGAAATTGGCATTTTATTTCATTCAATGTTGGCTTTTTCTGTTACTTCCCTTGCAAAATAAATAGAAGCAGATCGAGTGGCAGAATGCAAAATTATGATGTACTACAAGTCTTACTGCTTGTAATGCTACAAGTGTAGTATTACAAGCAGGCATCACAAACAAAAATAGTCCAAGAAGACTATTACCAGTATTAACTGCAGAAAAATGGTAGGCAAGCCATTTTGGTTTACCCTTTGTTACCAGTTTGAATGTCACAAAAATGATTAGAAGCCAGTTGTAGCAGCAGTACCATGAGGAACTTCTAGAACTAAAGGCAGTAGCACTGGTGGTGGACACTTCTTACAACAGTGACTGACAGACAGTGGTGGAGCTGCAGCAGGACTCTCACTGCCAGTAGGTGCCACTAAGCAGTCGCACCAGATGCTACTCTTAAATTTCAACAAATGTACAGTACCTGTAATGATGAGAGGGTGATAGCTTCTGGGGTCATACGGGTTGGAGCCACCTTCAACCAAGAACCTATATTTTGTATTTCTCTTGATGTACACATCAGGAGCAAGGTAGCCATTTATGTACCACGACAAGCCTGTATCTGAATATTCTGCAAATACAGACACACATATTCAGATCTGCATTGTTTAAATTAGAATACAGTACCATGATAATTTCAAATTTGACGGGTTTAAATTCATTATTTTATGCATGTAGGTATGATGTTAAAACATTTAGGACAGACACAGAGATATAGATTTTAATCAAATTTAGCCACACATCATGCTGACAATTAAAATTTAGTAAAGTAAATTTATATTACATATTTGATAATACTTCAAGGATATTGTATAACATTATCTTTTTTTTGCACTAAAACTATACAAACATTTACATACGCTGTGTTATAGCAGAGTATCCACGTGACCCTCCATCAGGACCGAGGCGAGCAGTAAACTCACGAGCTGCAGGGTCTGCCAAATGGAAACGTGGCCAAGCCTTCCTATTTGTTTGGGAGAGGTTGAGATTTTACAGTTAGTACATACACTAACTTATTAGCTAAACTGGTATGTTACATCATGTGAATATAGACATGCATTTTATAAATTAGTAAATGAGAAAAATCAGCATTGACTGTAATGAAATACCATTTTCTGGGTGAGACCCACAGGCTCTCTGGAGCTATCTGGACTGATATGAAGGTATTAGACTCTGGCATCAGTCAAAGCGAATTGAGTTCTTAGCCCTATCAGGGACCATGAGCCAGAACCTGGCCCCCTCAGAGAGGCACGAGAAGCAATATCCTAGAAACCCCTATGTGGTAGCCCCAAAACAAACCCCTATTCTGGTTAAAATACTGAAACGAACCAGTGGATAGAACTCCCCAAATGAAAACGAACAAACAAGCATGATGTAACCACTTTGCTGCACCGCTGTCTGCGCAACCCCCTCCCCTTTCCAGGGAGGGGGAAAGGGGAGCCCCAAACCCCCGCGCCAGCTTTCCACCCTTCAGTTCTAAGGCTGGATGTCGAAACCGCAAAAAAAACAGCGTTGAATGTAATGAAACGCCATTTTCTGGGTGAGACCCGGAGGCTCCCCGGAGCTTATCCAGGCTGATATACTAATATCAGACTTTTCCATCAGTCATGTGTATGGAATTCTGTGGGCCTACCGGAGACCACGAGCCAGAACCTGGTCCCCCTCAGAGAGGCATGGGGAGAAATGGCCTATAGAAACTCCC
Source organism: Procambarus clarkii (assembly GCF_040958095.1). Taxonomy (NCBI): domain Eukaryota; kingdom Metazoa; phylum Arthropoda; class Malacostraca; order Decapoda; family Cambaridae; genus Procambarus; species Procambarus clarkii. Next base: position 2,173,248 of record NC_091176.1, read on the forward strand.
GTGTGATTGGAAGCATTCTATGTCTGCCATCGACCGGGTTAGGCACCCAGAAAGGTAAGCGTCTCAAAACAAACCCCTATTCTGGTGAAAATTACCAAAAGCCGAACAAGTGGATAGAACTCCCCCCAAAAAACGAGTAAACAAGCATGACATCACAGGTCGCCGTGCCACTGTCTGCACAGCTTCCCCCTCCCTGGCAGGGGGAAGGCGGAGCCCCAGATCCCCGCCCAGCTATCTACCCTTCAATTCTGAGGCTGATGTCAAAAGACACGAAAAACCCGCCGACCGTGGGGAGGATGAGGGATGCCGAGGATCCTCGGGATCTCACCCAGAAAATGCCGTTTCATTACATTCAACGCTTGTTTTCTGGGGGAGCCCCTTCGGCTCCCCGGAGCTAACTACCCACAGAGAAAAAGTAAAGAAACTGACACGGGAGGATGTTGCTGCACACTCCTCAACATGAAGTTGAGACAATTGGCTGCAAAAGCCGACCCAAAGCTACACGGGCCCGACTAGGCCCAGGAACATTCATGAGATATTGAGCAGCCAGGACCCTGTTCGACCGCCAAAATCCCTGCACCCGAACGGCGCAGGGATTTTCGCACCCACAGAAACAAACACCACATACGAAGCACAGTGCTGTAGCGACACTAAAGCCAGAGCACACGACTTTCGCCTATAGCATCAGCCTCAAGAACTGAGGTGTGGGTAGCTGGCGTGAAGGGTCTGGGGCTTCCCCCTTCCCTCTCCCGGGAGGGAAGAGCTGCTCAGACAGCGGCACGGCGATGTCATGCTAGTTTGCTCGTTTTCTGTTGGGCGAGTTCTATCCACTAGTTCGGCTTTTGGTAGCAATTTTAACTAGAATAGGGGTTTGTTTTGAGGTGCTTACCTTTCTGGGTGCCTGATCCATTAGATGGCAGACATAGAATGCTTCCAACCACACAGGGGGTTTCTATAGGCCATTGCTCCCCTTGCCTCTCTGAGTGGGCCCAGTTCTGGCCATGGTCCCCGGTAGGCCTAAGAACTCCATACACATGACTGATGCCAAAGTCAGACATTAGCATATCAGCCTGGGATAGCTCCGGGGAGCTGACGGCGCTCCCCCAAGAAAATTATTTAACTTTTCCTCTTCAAAGGGTATAGTACATCATAGAATTTGTAGGTAAAATTTTCCTAAAAATCCACTATATTAGGGCTTACTATATGTTTGAGCTACCTTTGCAATGGCTAGATAGAAATAATTACAAAACAAGCTTGTATTTTGCAACTCTTATACTCACAATTTTGGTTTATCACTGCGAGTGAAAGCAAAGCAGTTTCTCTCTGTTGCCTTCCTTGTGAATTCAATTTGTTGTTTCACCTGCAAAAATAAGAATAGATACATTAAAATACCTAGGGGAAGGATAGCGAGGATTTCAACACATTTCCGAAAAATATTCATTTAAAATAAAAAAAATTAATTTAACTTGTGCCATATAATAGCATTCGTTGAGGTCTCTGATTAAGACCATTTCTGCTATTTGTAATCATTTTGCATGATGATTCACAGGATAAGTATGAAGTGCACAATAAACTAGCTGTCAATGATGGCACCAATCAAGTCACCTAAGAATTCCTAAGGAAGAAGTGAGGGAGTGTGCCACAAGACAAAACCTGTGTTCAGGTGCTTTATTTGATGTTTAGAACCCTTAGTAGTTGCAAAATATATCCAGTCCATAAACTTCTTTATTACACCTCCTACAAGAGCTCCAACACAGAACAGATACAGTAGAGCATTTACTCTAATACATTTTGTTAAGAGTACTAAATTTGGCATTAAATGATTTTGTGGCCCTAAAATTATCTTACTTGCTTAATGTATTGTTAATAAAACCTACATATTTATACTGTAGATCTGGCAATGGTTGACTACAATAAGCTCTTGACTGCATGCAACAGACTAATTTACTTGATGCAAAACTTCAAAGTATTTGAGTACAGTATTGACCAAGGCAATGTGAAAAGAAGTGAAGAAGTTTAATTTTAATTATTATAATCTGAAATTACAAATTTTAAAGACAGGATGACTAGTACAAGTACTGTACAGTACTTGCTTTGAAACCATCAGTATAAAAATTAATAATTACCATAATAACTCACCTTTGACCAAGCATAATGCATGGTTGGTTTCTTAACACCGTCAAGGGTACCGAGAGCCCAGATGATGAGGGCTTCACCCTTCTCTGGGTATGGTATGTCTCCAGTATCAGCTGGTCAGTAAAAGTAATTAACATAAAATGTAGTGATATGAGTACAGTACTTATTAATTACTACACTTACATTTCTTATTCTCCCTTGTCCTGTAACTAAAAATTATTCTGATGATCAATATAAAGCAAGTGGCAAAATATACATTTTATACTACAAAAACATCTTTGACTATAGTATTGACTTCCATTGTGATGACATTTCAAAATGCTGAGGTACAGTACTATCTTTGAGCATCTACTATTGGATAAAACTCCCTTTGAGCAAGAATAACAATAAACACTAAAGTATTCCTATATTTTTAAAGAAAGTATCAGATCATGATTAGCATTAAACAGCTTACCTGGAGAGGGTTTCAAGACTTTTTCTACTCCCCCCTCGACTAGTGATAACATGGTCTAACAGCCTGGAGCGGCCTGCAGGACCACATATCCACTACAACCACTACATTACCAGTCTCCGTGGTGTAGTGGTAAGACACTCGCCTGTCGTTCCGCGAGCGCTTTGTTATGGGTTCGTATCCTGGCCGGGGAGGATTTACTGGTCACAAATCCTTAACTGTAACCTCTGTTTAACTCAACAGTAAAATGGGTACTTGGTTGAAAAAATGATTCTTCGCAGTGGGGGCTCATATTCCAGGGACCTGCCCGAAACGCTATGCATACTAGTGGCTGTACAAGAATGTAACAACTCTTGTATATATCTCAAAAAAAAAAAAAAAAAAAAAAAGTTGGTCCAGCACTTCTTGCAATAACTTGTCTAAGTGAATCTTGAAAATTTCCACCTTTGTACCGACAATATTTCTAAGGCTTGCTGCAAGGGTATTGAACAACTATCAACCTCTGATGTTCAGACAGTGTTCTCTGATTGTGCCTATGGCACCTCTACTCATCATTGGTTCTATTCTGCATTTCCTTCTGTATCTTTCAATCCAGTATGTTGTTATTCTACTGTGCAAATTTGGAACTTGGCCTTCCAGTATCTTCCATGTATATATTACTGTATTTGATACCTTTCTCGTCTCCTTTACAGAGGACACATTCTGAGAGCTTTCAGACGGTCCCAATAATTTAGATGTTTTATTGTTTCTTTGCATGCTCTATATGTCCTCTGTATTCCCTCTAATTCAGAGAGCTCTCCTACTCTGAAAGGGAAAGTGAGTACTGATCAGTACTCAAGACGGGACAACACCAGTGATTTAAATAGTGTAAGCATAGCTGTGGGAGCCCTCAGGATTTGAACGTTCTCATAACTCATCCTATTATTTTCCTGGCCGCCGCTATATTTGCTCAGTTATGTTCACTAAATGTCAGGTCATCAGACATCATAATTTCCAAATTGTTTACCTGTTTCTGTCCTTCTATGAGTAAGTATGATTGTGTCCTGTACCATGTATTTCATTTAAGTTCCTTGTTGCCACCATACCAAACTACCTGGAACTTATACTACCAGAACTTTAGTGTCCCGGTAGTAGAGTCGGGTTCGTTCTCGATGCAATCGAGAATTCCTGGTTTGAATCCTGGGGCAGGACAGATATGGTTGGGGACATTTCCTTTCACCAAATACCTTTTCTCGTTCACTTAGCAGTAAGTTGGCATTCAGGAGTTAGTCAGCTTATTGTGGGGTTGCATCCTGGGTGGGGTCAGTAATTCGACCTTGGAGGGCAGACCTCGATAAAAGCCTAAGGTGTATGAATATACTCTGGCTCCCTGTCTCCCAACACAGTGAATTATTATTATTATTTCCATTAAACATCATGTTATTTTCAGCTGCCCAATCGAAGACTTTATTTATAGAATTGAATTCTTGAGCACAATGAAATCACATTAATGTGATTAAATTTTTTTCAGCTTGTATTCTCCTTTAGACTATTGTCCAAGGTTTCAGAGGGCGACAAAAAACCAGCGTTGAATGTAATGAAATGCCATTTTTCTGGACGAGCCCTGGAGGCTACCGGATGCTATCTTAACTGATATATGCTATATTAGTTTGGGGTCATCAGTCACAAGAGTCCTTTTGGCTAACAGGAACCACGAGCCAGAACCTGGCCCCCTCAGAGAAGTGCAAGCAGCAATGGCCTAAGAGCACCATACATTTGAAGTACAGTAAGTCATAATTGCCATCGACCCAGAAAGGTAGACAAATCAAAACGGACCACTGTCTGGTTAACCTGTGTAATCTACACCCCAAAAGATCAAAATGACCCCCCCTAGAAAGAAACCAAACAAGCAACCCTTCATGCGACTAGCACTTCCGCTCATTAGCTGGCAACCCACCACTCCAGTTCTTGAACAATGAAAAACCACCGACCAGAAGGAGGGAGGGTGTCAGGGAGCCTCCGGGGCTCACCCAGAAAATGGCATTTCATTACATTCAACACTGGTTTTCTGTGGGGAGCCCCCATTGACTCCCTGAAGCAAACTACCCAAAGATAAGTAAAAAGGAGGGACTTACCTTGGAGGCAGCAGCACTGCAGGTCTCAAGATGGAGTGACAGACGGCAGCAACAAGCGCCCCAAAGTCACACACGGCCGGGAAGGAACGAGAACGTTCACTAGATATCTGACGACCAGGACCCTGTTTGACCTCCAAACCCCCCCCTCACCCGTGCCCAAATGTCTACCCAAGACAAGTTGCCAAAAACCTCAGCGAGAGAAGCATACATCCGAATCTCATGGGCACGAGGATAGATGAAACTGATGACAACTGCAGACAACCTGAGACACACAAGCCCTGGAACAGGAAACCAGGGAAATCGGATCCATCCAGAGAACGTCCACTGTCACAGAACCAGTGGTCCGCAAGCAGCGGCGGAAAGTCACCATCGGACATAACACGTGATGCACCCCCGGCGTAACCAACCAAGTAGCCACAACCAACAGGCCTCTCCAGAAGCCAGCCATCTCATTCTTCACCCGGAAAGAAGAAGGCGGCCACAAATGAACAAAACGACTACCTGGACCAACTGAAAAGAATCCCCGGCGTCGGAGGAGAGCTTGAAGCTTCCCAACCCGACCCCCCTCCCTCCCCACCAAGGCCAACAAAATCAAGGCCTTCCAAAAACAATCCCCAACTGAAGGGCCCACAACAAAGCGAGGAAAAGAAAGAAAAGAAAAAACATGGTCCAAAGACCAAGAAGGCTCAGGCGGTGCATGAGCAGGCTGGAGGTGAAAAAAATGCACGTGAATGCTTACGTCACTACATCACTACATTCTGCTTCAGTCTATAACAGGTAATACTGTTGTAGAATGGTACTTGGTCACACTCCTATTACATTTATTACAATAATTTTACCTGTCCAAGATTATTAGGCAGAAGGCAGAGACCCATGATCCATGAATTCATAACAAAACTACAGCAAGCCAGATATCGTGCTTGTAAACAGAACTCAAATAACCATTCGCTTACTAGTCCTATCTGGATATCAGATGATCAACTACAAACTATACAGGGCTGTTGTACAATCCTTGACCTAAAATACTTCTTATGCATTATCTCCCTTACCCAAACAATTTCCTAATTGTTGATAATAAATAAACATGGAGCAACTGACAAGTTTCTTAAATATGAGAGAGCATTTGTTTATAAAATTGATAATGTTTGGTAATGTAAAATATGAAGCAACTTAGTGAGGAACCTACGGGTGACAAGGCGGCGCCTGAACGTGAAAATATTGATGCCATCTTCCCTCTTGCTGCTGAAGATTTGGTAGTCCTGCGTCCCACCAACTTTGTCATCCTGACACACACCCTTGTGTTGACCTAGCAATTTTGTGCACTGAAAAATAAAAAGATATCTACATTGGTGAGTAGACAAAAGATCTTTATCTACCCACCAATCTTAAGACTAACTTCTGTATGAGTGGTTCTTTGTACAATTAAGAATCCAGAGCTTACTTTCAAATTATGTAGGCTACATAAAATACTGAGTTATAGTAAACAAATATACAAGACAGGAGCAAGCCATTTATGAAATGAACAGTACCTAGTTTTATTTTTCCTTTTAACTATTTTTCTGAGCTATCAATTTTGGCCATTGGCATTGCGGGGATCTTTTCAAGTGTACCAGTAGGATTACAAAGTGTTAAGCAGACAGGTTTCCCTTGTCTCCAGCAATTGTCTTCCCCAATCTATGCTTACCTTCAGGAATGCTGGACAAGTGAGCAGTCTGTACAACTCATACTTTTCAGGTGAATCCCTGTCACTTCTATAACAAATTGAAGGTCTCCAACAAGATGAGCACAATTCTCAACTTGTCAAAAGTAAATATTTGCATCCATTGCCTGACTTTTCCAATAACCACCATGCCATTGGTATGGTGGGTTTTATTCTCCCTGTACCTCTAATTCTTGTTAGGACATTCCATATCATCGTTTAGGAACTTCCTAGGGTATGAAAGCATGTTCTACCATTTCAGAGCTCCCGCTCATTCACAAAGGCTGACCCCAAGTGGTGCTCCATAACTTTGGATGTGGGGGTGGGTAACCAGATCCTGGTCCACTTCGATGACTTGCTAAAAAACCCAGCACTGAATGTAATGAAATGCCATTTTCTGGGCGAGTCCCAGAGGCTCCCCGGAGCTATCCGGGCTGAATGGATATGTATAACTTTCTGGCATCAGTCAATGTGCACGGAGTTCTTGCCTACCGAGGACCATGAGCCAGAACCTGACCCCCCTCAAGAGAGGCACGAGGAGCAATGGCCTATAGAAACCCCCGTCTGGTTGGAAGCATTCTATGTCTGCCATCAACTGGATCTGGCACCCAGAGAGGTAGGCACCCCAAAACAAACCCCTATTCTGCTGGTAACTATTGTTACCAAAAGCCGAACGAGTGGACAGAACTCTCCAAACGAAAATTAGCAAACGAACATGACATCATCATGTTGTCTGCGCAACCCCCCTCCCCGGGAAGGGGAAGGGGAAACTCCAGACCCCCATGCTGGTGATCCACCTTTCAGTTCTTAGGCTGGATGTCAAAACACGTGAAAACACTGCCGACCGGGGAGAGGGAGGAAGGCTGGCGAGTCTCTGGGACTCACCCAGAAAATGGCGTTTCATTACATTTAACTCTGGTTTTCTGGGGAAAGCCCCGTCGGCTTCCTGGAGCTAACTACCTCAAGATAAGGAAAAACAGGGACTTACCCAGGTGGCGGTCAGTCCTCACTCCTCAACACGAAGCCGAGACAACTGACTGCAACTGCCAACCCAATGCAATGCAGGCCCTACGAGGACCAGGGACATTGACAAGGTAGTGAGCAGCCAGGACCCTGTTCAACCTCCAAAAACCCCGTGCCCGAATGTCAACCCAAGGCAAGTTGCCAAAGATGGCAGCCAAAGCAGCGAACTTACGAGCGTCATGGGCACGAGGATAGACTGCAGGCTGGCTAGCTCTAATCCTGTGGATGACTTGGGAGACCTGATCCTGGGAACAGGGAAGAAGGGAAACCGGATCAACCCAAAGCACATCCCCGGTCACCGAAGCCGTGGCGCGCAAATAGCGGCGGAGAGCCACAACCGGACACAAGACATGATGCACCTTTGGCCTGACCAACCAGTCATCAACAACTCAAAGACCCCTCCAGAAAAAACAGATGACTCAACCTTACCAGAAAAAGAAGAATGATTGCAACAAACAAACCTAACACCAGAACCCAAAGGAGCAGAAACCTCTGAGAAACAATTTGGAACCGAAGGGGCCACAACAAACCGAGGGGAAGAGATAAAACCTCATGTTCAAAGACCAAGATGGCTCAGGTAGCACATGAGCAGGCCGGAGGTGAAACAACGCCCTAGACTGATTGCAAAATGGTGCAGAAGGAACATAAAGACTGAAAGCAAGTAGTAGAGGCTCCGCCAGCACTGCACGATACGAGGCGACAGAATGTGGCATGCGAAGACAGTCCTGAAACAATCACTAGAGAAAAGGACAAAACCACCTCAACAAAAAATGAAGTATACCTACGAAGAGACAAAAAGAAAAAGAAAGAACCACCAGGAAACCCAATACTGCCGCCTCGACGAAGCAAGCAGGTAGGACAACATCAAAGAAGACACCTGATCACCAAACAGGAGGTGATAGACTTGAGTCAAAATCACCAGACGCGAAGACTCAAGAAAACCAAACTCGACCCCGTAATGGACTGTACTGAGCATCGGAAAGAGGCAGAGCCGTGGGAAAACCCCTGGGTATGGATACCCAGTAAGCAGCAGCTGAAACCAAGGCTGACAGGGAACCAGATGGAACGTCCGCCAGAGTACCAGGAACCCGAACATGGTGAGAGCTCGAATGCCGGGAAAGAACCAACCTGGGCGAGCAGACACGCCCCGTCTGGTAGAACCCTCCTCCCTCTTCCTGGGACCCCTGAAGGACCAACAAGGCCGATAATGGATGACAACAAGAAGAAGCCGCTGGCAGAAACAGCCCAACCGCAGACCCCGCAAAATGCAAGGACAAAATGGTGACAAAAACTGAAGAGCTAGGGCCCAGACAGAGGCCAACGATGAAGCGAGCGCCACGAGCCGACATGCGAGACGTGAAGCGAAAACAGTGACACAGGAATGGTGCAACCAGCCCCAGCAGGGCAGAAAGATGCACGCGTTGCCGATGAATGTACTATGTAAGGAGAACTACTTAGGACGTGTGCTGCAATAAAATAAAAAGTCCTGTATGGAAAACTAACACAAAGAAAAGCTCGTAGCCAGGTCCATAATTCTAGTTTCCCCTGTCCCAATGAAAATGAACTATTGGGGGCGGGAGTGGGTGAATGGAAATCGACATCCACCTGCAGACATTGCAACACAGCAGCCGGTAGTGTGATACAAGAAGATGAAAGAACTCGGTGTTATAATTGAACACTGGTCAGTTCAAAAACAGGGAACTGAACATGTACATAGTCCAGCCTAGCACTATCATTAGTATAGCCAATATACATATACAAATATACACAAAAACGTGTAGCATAGAAGTAGGAAATACGTAAATATGCTATGAAAACACCTTAAATAAGGCCCACATACCAGCAGCTTGGGACAAGAGAGTATAATCAAAATGACGAACTAAAATGACCTAGGTAGCAAGTGCTACCGTAATGTACAAGATCATCTATATATATATATATAGAGAGAGAGAGAGATTCCAATGTATATACAAGGGTGCAGCCATTCACTGAATGACGATCAATAAATGAGTGTCCAGAGGCAAGAAAAGATGCAGTCACTGAAAAAGTAAAGCAAAAGTTAAAGAAATTCGGGGCTATGCCCTTAGTGTAACGAATAACAATATATATGGACATATTAAGATGCACGCAAAGTGGCCAAGCAACAAACCACAAACAATACCCAATACTCATCCAAAATTCGAGAACCAGAGCCTGGTCCTCTCCTGTAGAGCATAGGCACTATAGTGTCATAACATAGCTTAGCCATGTAATAGTCAGAGAGCACCGCTAGTGGAGTATATCCTGAGTTGCGTGTGCAGTAGGAGAAGAGTAGGTGTAGTGTAGAGGTGGAGGCAGTGTCACTCAGAGCCACCGTACTCCCGTATTCAGAGAAAAGAACTAGGAAGTTTCCCCTATATAAAAAATCCAGAACTCCCCCAATATCTAGGGGGCTAAAACTGGAAATATAAGATGAGTTAGTGTGGCGTATTACCCGTGATAGAGGTCGCGGAACACCTACACATGTTAATGCCAAACCCCCAAACATACCATCGATACAAAGATGCGAGCAACAACTACAAGGCAGTGAGGAGAGAGGCAGAAAGAAATTTTGAAAAAGGGATTGCAGACAAATGTAAAACAGAATCAGGTCTATTCTATAAATTCATAAACAACAAATTGCAGGTAAAGGATGATATACAGAGGTTCAAAATGGGAAATAGATTCATGGAAAATGAAAAGGAAATGTGTGAAACATTAAATGAAAAGTTCCAAAGTGTGTTTGTACAAAATGAAATCTTCAGGGAACCAGATACAATAAGAATTCCAGAGAACAACATAGAGCACATAGAGGTGTCTAGAGACGAAGTGGAAAAAATGCTCAAGGAGCTAAATAAGAACAAAGCAGTTGGCCCAGATGGAATTTCACCATGGATTCTGAGAGAATGTGCACCTGAACTCAGCATTCCTCTTCTTCAGGCATCCCTGTTTACAGGAGTTGTAGCTGATGTGTGGAAAAAGGCTAACATAGTTCCAATATACAAAAGTGGAAGCAGGGAAGACCCCCTTAATTATAGACCGGTATCATCGACAAGTGTAATAGTCAAAATATTGGAAAAAATAATTAAAACTAAATGGGTAGAACACCTGGAGAGAAATGATATAATATCAGACAGACAGTATGGTTTTCGATCTGGAAGATCCTGTGTATCGAATTTACTCAGTTTCTATGATCTAGCAACAGAGATATTACAGGAAAGAGATGGTTGGGTTGACTGCATCTATCTGGACCTAAAAAAAGCTTTTGACAGAGTTCCACATAAGAGGTTGTTCTGGAAACTGGAAAATATTGGAGGGGTGACAGGTACGCTTCTAACATGGATGAAAAATTTTCTGACTGATAGAAAAATGAGGGCAGTGATCAGAGGCAATGTATTGGACTGGAGAAATGTCACAAGTGAAGTACCAAAGGGTTCAGTTCTTGCACCAGTGATGTTTATTGTCTACATAAATGATCTACCAGTTGGTATACAGAATTATATGAACATGTTTGCTGATGATGCAAACATCATCAGCAAACCCTTCCTATATGATAATAGGAAGGATAAGAAACTTAGATGATTGTCATGCCCTTCAAGATGACCTGGACAAAATAAGTATATGGAGCACCACTTGGCAAATGGAATTTAATGTTAATAAATGCCATGTTATGGAATGTGGAATAGGAGAACATAGACCCCACACAACCTATATATTATGTGAGAAATCTTTAAAGAATTCTGATAAAGAAAGAGATCTAGGGGTGGTTCTAGATAGAAAACTATCACCTGAGGACCACATAAAGAATATTGTGCGAGGAGGCTATGCTACACTTTCTAACTTCGGAATTGCTTTTAAATACATGGATGGTGATATACTAAAGAAATTGTTCACGACTTTTGTTAGGCGCAAAGCTAGAATATGCAGCGGTTGTGTGGTGCCCATATCTTAAGAAGCACATCAACAAACTGGAAAAGGTGCAAAGACATGCTACTAAGTGGCTCCCAGAACTGAAGGGCAAGAGCTACGAAGAGAGGTTAGAGGCATTAAATATGCCAAAACTGGAAGACAGAAGAAAAAGAGGTGATATGATCACTACATACAAAATAGTAACAGGAATTGATAAAATCGATAGGGAAGATTTCCTGAGACCTGGAACTTACTTACAGCATATGTGCTAGCCATATGCTGTATTGTGCCTACTAATTTTTGTCAACTATCATTCACGCTGTCATTGCAATCAATCTGAGCTACCTATGTGCTATAATATACCTACAATTTTCTCTCATCTTTTATTTTTTTTTCTTGCTATGTAACTGTTATCATTTTTATAAATTTTGCAAGTATTTACCTACTTAAAATTTTCTTAGATTAAGGACCTGCCCGAAACGCTGTGTGTACTAGTGGCTTTACAAGAATGTAATTACTATGCTATGTATCCTCACACTCCCAATGTACCTTCTTGTATATATATAAATAAATAAATAAATAAATTAATTAATCAGATCTGATGGGGACAACTTGAAAAGCTCCCTGCCAGATTGGCACTGAATGTACACCGAGTGTTATGCTCAGAAAGTATTTTTTATAAACTCAACAATACATTTTTCTTATAGAAAAATTTAAACAGCATTAACAATTTTTGTATAATTTTGAATAAGAATATTTAGTATATAAACTCTCATATCCTTACTGGTGTGTAGGAAGACATGTTGTAGTCAATGAGATTTCCTAAGTAGCCCTCCATAAATGACACCACAACATCCCCACCAATCATCTCTGGCTGGGTCTGTGATCCACTCATGCCAAAGGCTATGTAATCATTCTCCTCTGAAAAGAAAAAATTTAAAACTTTAAATCTTTTAAGAAATATGGGCATTATGTAGTTGGCCTACTGACCTGACTTTCATGGCCTGACTGCCATTGTAACAAGAGAGCAGTACATAGTACATGAACATCATAACAGCATGAACAGGCCACGTGGAGGATGAACAACCCACAGGCGCCAGACAGGCGGCGGCAGACAATGTAAAAGTTACACCTCTGTACAAGTTAGCCAGAGAGTCAGGTCAACGGTCATCGAATCACAAAGAGGTCAGAGTTGATGCCGTCATGAAAATCTTCAGGGATTAACCCCTAAACATCAAAGGTAGAACCCTCACGTTCAGCTGAGGAGCAACAGATCAGGGGAGAGTCAGTTGAGTGGGCGCAGCCCAGTAGGAAGGTGTGTGTGGACTCGGGGAAGGAACATCATCTCCCGGAAACGGTGGAACAACATACGAGTAAGTACGGCTCTCTTGTACTAAAGCACCTCATTCAGTACTCTTGGCCTCTAGTAGGGAATATAGTTAGGGAGTGTCTTATTTAATTATTTCAAATAAAGTCAGATATTAAGTGTTATTAAATGTGTATTAATGTTTCCTTGTCTTAGTGATATTGGGCCTACCGTCCCCTTTGCCCCAGTGACCTAGTGTTCTTAATTATCCCGTACTCCTCCCCCCCGTTCGTTTTCCGTGTTGAGGTAGTAGTATTGGGGGTGTCCCGCCTTATTCTTGTGTACCCTATAGTTCCCAAGTGGTCAGGATTATTCGAGTGTCAGGCCAGGATCCTTGTACCGTTCAATTGTCCCCTACACCTGTCCTGGTAGGTTATTCCATCTGCAAGACCTACGAATCTCACTCCGGTCCCCTGTCCGGTAACTCAGGGTGGTGGCAGCGTCACTCGGTAACTCATACGATAGGCTGTGACTACGATTATCTCTATCTTTCTGTCTCACTCTCCCTCACTAGTGTCTCACTCTCCCTCGCCCTCACTCGCTCTCGTTCTCCCTCCCTTGCTCTCGTTCTCGCTCTGCCTCCCTCGCCCTCTCTCTCTCTCTCCTTCCTCTGTGTACTGGTTTACGTCTTCGTATGACGGCCCGAGTGTTAACATCTTACATGATCGGTATAGCATCTGTTATTACCATAGAAAGAGCGGAGATTGCACGGTTAGCTCAGTGGTAGTAGCGGAGTGCGCGGTCGAGATAGATACAAGGCGAGATAGTACCATGTGGGTCATTACACCATGAAAGTCACTGTACCACTTTCTAAACAACATTTATTAATAGCTGATTTGTGCAAAATCTATTGTGATAATTTACCTGAGGGCCACTAATACTAGTGGCCTTGACGAGGACAGGGAAGCCATCGGCTTGTCTAAGGCCCCCCCCCCCCAATTTGCCCTGATGATCTTTTCCAACTGTATTTTAAATCCCAGCAGAGTTTTGGCGTTTACGGCTTCGGCGGGTAGACAGTTCCATGGGTTTACAACCCTATGGGTGAAAAAGCATCTCCTATTTTCAGTCCTACATTGTGGCTTGTTGAGCTTGAACCCATTGCTCCTCATTCGTGTTACATCTGATCCTTTGAAGAAATTGTCTGGATCGACATCCTCCAAATTGTTCAGTATTTTTAAAGCTTTTGATGAGATCTGCCCTGTCATGCCTGGTTTGCAGTGTTGTTAGCCCAGTGGCCCTCAACCGTTCCTGATACAAGAGGTGACTTAGCTCTGGAATGATTTTTGTTGCCCGGTGTTACACCTTCTCCAGATCAGCTATGTCTTTCTGAAGATGAGTTCTCCATACCTGAATGCAATAATCCAGGTGCATGGTGCACCATTGGTGCACCCCACACCAGGGACTTATACAATTGAATGACTACCTTCTTTTCTTTAAAGATTAAGGTATGCTTGATTATTCCTAGGGTTTGGTTAGCTTTTTTTTTATTGCCGCTCCCTCTTGTTGTGCAACTTTTAGTGAATGATGGATTCTGACTCCAAGGTCCTTTTCTTTGTCAATCTGTTGTAAGGTAATGCTGTTAATTTGGTAGTTGTGACATAGATTGTTATGCCCCACATGCAAGGCCTTGCATTTATCAACATTAAAAAGCATTTGCCAGTCATCTGACCATTTGTGGAGTTCATGTAGATCTCTTTGTAAGGTCACAATATCACCTTCACTTCCCATTTTACCATAGATCTTAGTGTCATCTGCAAATCTGATAATGTGGTTTGTAATATTCTCATCTATGTCATTGATGTGTATGACAAAAAGGGTTGGCCCCAAAATGGACCCCCTGTGGCACCCCACTTAGCACATTTCCCCAGTCAGATTCATTCTCATTTAGCACGACCCTTTGTCTTCTATGTTTTAACCATTGTTTATCCATTCCAGTATTCTCCCATTTATTCTATGTGCCTGTAATTTCCTTGCCAGTCTTTCATGTGGTACCATGTTAAAAGCTTTAGCAAAGTTCATGTAAGCTACATCTACTGGAAGTCCATTCTATGAATAGCTGGTTACCATTTCCAAAGATATGAGCAGGTTTGTAAGGCATGATCTATTTTTCACAAACCCATGTTGCATTGTTACAACCCTGAGTCCAAAATTGGCACTCTGCAAAGGAACCAGGATCATAGCGCTCCTGTTTACATACATCCAGGGACCATGCACTCCATTATTTTAGTGACTGGCCCTGATTGTTTGGATTATGTGTGGGATTTTGATTAGTTAAATTATATAGCATTAATAGATAGGTTGGGTTGTGAAGGAGGAAAATTATGTGGCAGTCTTATACTCCTAACGAATTGAAAAGCTGTCAGACTTTTACTTTATTCAAAAATAAAACCAAAAAGTACCTAATTTCATCTTCATAGTGTCCTACCTAGTGCTTTGAAACTAGCACTGTATCTAGTGTTACCCAATTCCCCAATATATGTACCTATGCTATACAACTTTGCCATTGTAATCATTGCTGTTATCTTATATCATGATATACACATAGTTTGCTACATTATATCTTGCAATACTTCTCAACTTATGCTAAAATGTACCTGTGGATTACCCTTAAATTTACTTTAATATACCTACTTTTTTCAGTCAAATTTTTTATACAATGTATTTTTTTTATACTTTTTTACAATGCATTTTCTGTGGAGAGCCCCTAGGGCTCTCTGGAGCTTATTGGGCTAATGTATGTTATATTAGACTGGGACATTAGCTATAGAGTTCAGACCTACCAGGGACCAGCGGCAGAACCTGGCCCCTTCAGAGAGGTTGCTGGGAGCAATGGCCCTGGAAACCCCGGTGGTTGGGGTTTTTTCTTATCTGCCATCGACTGGGGTTAGGCACCCAGAAAGGTTGGCATAACAAAACAAACCCCACATGGTAAGAAACTACCAACAAAAACCGAACAGAGAGGTAGAACTCCCTACAATCCCAACGAAACAAGCAAACAAGCAAACGTAATACACAACTGCCACACTGCTCGTCCGCGCAGCGGTCCCCTCCCTGAGAGGGGGAGGGGGGTCCCCAGACCTCACCTCGCTAGCTGCATAGCACTCCAGCTCGTAAACTAATGTCAACCGGGACAGACGCTTCTCTGGCCTCGGTTTCCTAGGTGGTGTTTGCCTTCGTGTCGCTCACTGCTGTGTTTTTGTGTTGTGCGGTGGCCAGGTGTTCCTCATCAGTACCAGGGCTGCATGCGCTTAGGGCTTCCTTCCCTAAGCTTCCTGTGAGTACTGCCCTGCGTGACAGGGTTATCTTCCCTGGGGCATTCGGGAACCATTTCCGTAGAAGTTCTTGCTGCTCGGCATTTGCCTCGCCCTTGGGGCCAGCTGGGGCTTGGGGCCCTTATTTGGCCTTGGGTAGGGACTGGTATTGTGCTGGTTAGGACGTCAAGGTGTTGAGCGACCTGCTACCTGCACGGCAACCAGTTCCTGTTGCCTCTGGGGATGGTGTACTTTTGCGGGGTTTTTCTTTTATTTTTATTTTCATTGCCTGGTGGGGGTTTGCCTAGTGTGGCTATAGTTCCACTGGTAGTGTTTGGTGGCCCTCTGCTAGGCCCCCTGTGATTGTACACATTGCATGGGTTTTCATTGTTGGCATCTACCCCTTGTTAGTTTTGGGTGTTAACTGGTTAGCAACACCTTGCCCGGGCTTCCCGTAGCAGTCAGCCTACGGGCCCTGGAAAACCCTGTCGGGGCTCGGTGGACTACTGGATGTGTCTTCTGGGTTCCATCCCATCTTGTGTGGGTTCGTTGGTTGCTGTGCCCTTGTCTGAGGGTGCCAGTCGCCAATTTTACCTCTGTCATGCTGCCTGTTGAGTCATTGACATCTAGTCCTTACTGTTTTGAGTATAGGCGGCATCCGCGTTGCAAGTTCGCTTTAAGTTGCTGGAACGCGCTAGGTTGGTTCCCGCCCAGATGCCCCGGGGGCCGCCCTGTTTTATTTAGGGGCTGTTCTCCACTTTCCCGTCTCCTGACCGTCTGCAGGTTTCAGGGTCAGGGCGGGGTTTAGTTTGGGCCAAGACTCTGGCGGCTTCTGGGGCTGCCCCGTTCGGATTGGGGATGGAGGTTTTCGAGCCTGTTCCTCCATCCTGCCAAGGTTTCTGGGTCTTACCAGCAGCCCTTTCTTTGCTGCCTTTTCCCTGGACTCTTTCTTTTCTTTAGGGGCAGAGGGGTGTGGAGGATGGCTCTGCCCTGGGGCCTCTGTTGCAGGTTCCTGGGACTGTGGGGGAAGCCCAATAGCAGTTCTGGGGCTGTAATTACCTAAGTGTAATTACCTAAGTGTAGTTACAGGATGAGAGCTACACTCGTTGTGTCCCGTCTTCCCAGCACTCTTTGTCATATAACGCTTTGAAACTACATACGGTCTTGACCTCCACCACCTTCTCACCTAACTTGTTCCAACCGTCTACCACTCTGTTTGCGAAAGTGAATTTTCTTATGTTTCTTCGGCATCTGTGTTTAGCTAGTTTAAATCTATGACCTTTTGTTCTTAAAGTTCCAGGTCTCACGAAATCTTCCCTATTGATTTTATCAATTCCTGTTACTATTTTGTATGTAGTGATCACATCACCTCTTTTTCTTCTGTCTTCTAGTTTTGGCATATTTAATGCCTCTAACCTCTCCTCGTAGCTCTTGCCCTTCAGTTCTGGGAGCCACTTAGTAGCATGTCTTTGCACCTTTTCCAGTTTGTTGATGTGCTTCTTAAGATATGGGCACCACACAACCGCTGCATATTCTAGCTTTGGCCTAACAAAAGTCGTGAACAATTTCTTTAGTATATCGCCATCCATGTATTTAAAAGTAATTCTGAAGTTAGAAAGCATGGCATAGGCTCCTCGCACAATATTCTGTATGTGGTCCTCAGGTGATAGTTTTCTATCTAGAACCACCCCTAGATCTCTTTCTTTACCAGAATTCTTTAAAGATTTCTCACATAATATATAGGTTGTGTGAGGTCTATGTTCTCCTATTCCACATTCCATAACATGGCATTTATTAACATTAAATTCCAAGTGGTGCTCCATATACTGTACTTATTTTGTCCAGGTCATCTTGTGTGCCCTTGCCTGGGTTTTCTGCTTCTGGGCGGTGGTTTTTTTTGTTCCTCTCGTCTGCCTACTTCCCACATTTGTTGGCGTGTTTTCTGATATATTGCGTCGGTCATGGCTCCTTGTTCTGGTAGCCATTTTCTATCTGCGGTTTACTTCCCCACCTGGCCACCAGCAGTGCTGAGGTTTGTTTACCGATGCCTGGGTGTGGGAGCTCATGTTTTGGGTGAGCTTTTTCACCTCCTTCAGGGGTTTTATCCTACTGTCGCCATTTTCTTTGCTTTTCTGGGGTATCCTGCCCATCTTCTGTTCCTTTGGGAATGCTTGCATGTTGGTTTTTACACTGGTTTTTGCATTTTCTGTTTCTTTGGGTCTGGGCCCTGGTGTTTGGGCTCCGTGTTCCTGTCTGTTTATGCTTGCTCCCACACCTTGTTCCCCGGTTTTCGGTCCATTTTGGCCGTTTTCCTGGGGTTCTGTCTGGGTGCTGTGCTTTTGCCCTTTCTGTGGTGTATTTCTGCTGGCAAATGTGGAAGTTTGGGCTCCCCCGGCTTCAATTCTGGGTTCCTTTGGGTTCTTTGGTTTCATTCCAGAGGTTTCTTCCTCATGGGCCCCTCTGTGGGTTCAGGGGGTTTTGTTACCTCGTGTGTGAGCCGGTTCTGCCTTCTGGGGTTCCGGGGTCTTCCTGGCTTGCAAGCTGATCTTTTGGGTCTTGGTACGTGTTGTGGTCGTGCCAGGGCCTTGGGTTTTTGTTGTCGAAGTAAGCCTTTTGGTGCAGTTTTTGTGCTCTCTTGGTGCCTTCTTCGTCTGGCCGACGTGGTGCTCTCTGCCCACCGGTCGGCGGCTTGTCTCTTTCTTTATTTTTATTTTTGTATTTTTTCATGTGTATGTGTGCATGTATGTGTATATATGTATAAGTGTATAAGTATATATGTATATATATGTCTATGTGTGTGTGTGTGTGTGTGTATTATATAAATTCATTTTCTTTTGGAAGGGGGCTTAGTTCTCTTCGCTGTTGACGGGGAGCTGGAGAGGCAGCTTGCTCTGTTGGCTCTCGCTTGGTCCCGCAGTTCGTGGGCATTTTTTGGTTGTCTTCCAGCCTCTGGTGGCGTCGGGCGGCTTCTCCCCTTTTGGGGGGTTCGGGACTGGCGGGGTGGGCATCTTCCTCTGCGCTTTGTCATGTCATCTTGATGTGGGTACGTTTCAATGTGGTCAATCCGCCCCATCCTTCCGTGGTTCCTGCTTGTTCTAATGCAGACACGGGACTTTGTGGATCTGTGGTTCTTCTGGACCTGTTCAGTCTGCACCCTGGATTCTTTGCCCTCTTCGGAAGACTGTTGTTTCCGGTCCAGCTTCTGTTGGGGCCGGGTCCCTGAACCTCTGGGTCTCTTCTTGGCACGTTTCTTTCCAGGGTTCCGGGACTGGCAGAGTTGGTGGTGGGGCTTCAGGCGTGCCGCTTTTGTTGCCTTCCCTAGTTTGTAATGGGCACTTAGTGGATTTAAGCATCCTTACCGGATTTTGGTGACCTGTCTGCGTCTGCTCAGGATTCGGTTTTCAGGCCCACCTCGACGATTGGCTATGTGGGCTCCCATTCGGTTCATTTGTATGCTCGCCAGAGGTGTGGTTCTGTCCAGATCACCGGGTTTGGGTTTCTGGTGTACTGGAGGCTGTTTCATCTGGTTCCGTCCCGGGTTCAGACCTGGCTGGGTCTTGTTTAGGATTATTGGACTGCTTCTTTGTCTCTCCCTCCACAGGCATTGCTGTGGCTGCGGTCCTGCCTTCGGCTGTTTTTAAGGGGGTCCGGGTCACTCGGCGGTTGCTCGAGTGGTTGTGCAGGAGTCTGAACTTCGCCGTGCTGGTCTATCCGCTGGGTCAGGTTTGGCTTCGGCGTCTCTTTTGGTTCCTTTGGGGACTTCCCTTCCGCCTCTCTTGTGATTGTTGGGTTCGTGCTCCGGGACCTTGTGTTGGTGCTGCGTCGCCGATTTCCTCTTTGGGGTTTTCAGGGTTCCATGCCTTGGTGCCTCCCCAAGCCTTCTCTTAATGTGTTCATGGACGGGTCGTCTCTTGGCTGAGGCTTTGTGACCAGTGCTCACCAGGCCGGCCAAGGACTAAGGGGTCTGTCCTTCTGTCGGGCTCACAGCATGGTTCAGGAGTTCTTGGCTGTCTGGTTGCACTTCAGAGGGTTCGGGTCACTCGGGGCTCTACCTTCTGGCTCCATTCGGACAGTTCTCCGGTGGTTCCTTGCTGGAACCATGGGGGTTCTCTCCGGTCCTTGCCCTTTGGAGTTGGTCCCTTCGAGTGCCTCGTCTGCTGGTTTCTCGGGGTTTGGCTCTCCTTGTGTTTCATGTCCAGGAAGTGTCCTACATTCTGGCGGATGACCTCCGTTCATTCCTCTGTTCACGGATTGGCCGGTTGTCGCCACTTTCGTTGGCTCTGCCGGACGTACTGACTCCCGGACATGGACGTTTTCGCATTGCCATGGTCTCGGCATCTCCCATTTTATGTGGCACTCTTCCTCGCCTGCGAGGTATTCGCGGTAGATGCCCTTCGGGCAGGACTGGTTGAGGTGGAGTTACCTGTACTTCTTCTCCCGGTCAAGCTGTCGCTTCGGGTTCTGGCTCGGTTGGAGTCCTTCCCAAGAAGTGTAGTCCTCGTGACCCCTTGGTGGCTGGCCCAGCTCGTTTTCAGACGCTGTGTGATCGTTGTCCGAACCCGGGGCGTTTCCCGCGGCTCTGCCTCTTTCGGCAGGTCGAACTGGTCCAGTATGTGGCTGGTTTGGCCTTCTCCTCGGCTCTTCACGTCTGGTCTTTTGACGCGGGTGTATCACCATCTCAATGGTGATCGGGTGGCTTCGTTGATGGTGTCCCACCTGCGAGCTTTGTTACGGGGACTGTATGAAGTTTCCTGGCATTTCTATTCCATGTCTTCTTGCTCTTTGTAGGTTGTCTTCTCTTTCACATTGGGTTGTCTTGTCCTCTCTTTGTTTTTTGGACTGTTATTGATGCTTCTTACTGTTGCCTCTTATCGTGCAGTGCTGGTGGAGCTGCTTCAGCTTACGTTCGGGGTGGACGTCATGTCCGCCCCGTTCCATATGCTTTCTCGTACTATGTTTCATCTCCGGCCTGCTCATGCACCGCCTGAGCCGTCTTGGTCCTTGGTCAAGGTGCTCTCTTATCTTTCCTCTCCTCTGTTTGTGGTAGCTCCTTCGGATGAAGATTGTTTTTCACAGGCCATATTTTTGTTGCCAATGGCCTCTGGAGGTCGGGTCAAACAGCTTCCGGCTCTCCTCTGGTGCAGGGGTTTCTGCTGTTTTGATTCTGTTTTTTTATTTTTTTTTTATTTATTATTTTCTACCACAGACGTGGCCACACATTTACAATGCTAACCAGCATATATACATTTTCTTCTGTCCTCCATGGACAGGGTTAGAGAAATGTTAAACATATAGTTCAAGGGTTTATTGAACACTCAACCACAGAAGGTGATTCGGTACTTTTAAAATGCTAAGCTAACCTACATACGTAAATACATAGATACACAGATTTACGTATGCCCTACATAAAGTATTTGATGTGTCTTTACATAGTGTCATTAATGTACATTCACAAAGGTGAAATGTAATTCTGATCAGCTTCCACATATACAGGCATACCTCAGAATAAGAGTTTAATCCGTTCCTGGAGACGCCTCGCCTTCCGAAAACTCGCATTCCGAAGTTAATTTCCCCATAAGAAATAAAGGGAAATGAATTAATCCGTTCCTGACTACCCCAAAAACCCCACATCAAACTAAATTTTTATACCTAATTTACCTAATTCATCTAAATAAACCTACAAAACTGTGTTCCAGTTGTTACTTACCTTGCTGTCGAGTGCTGTAGGCGTATGGAAGATGGTGAGGAGGGGGGAGGAGGAGAGGAGTTACTGTTTGGAAGGGGAGTCCCCTTCCATAATCACATCACATAACCCCATGCCTTGTAACACTATGGATACCACTTCTCTTTCTAAATTTTTCAAACCAGCCCCTGCTTGCCTTAAACTCTTTCTTATCTGCATCACTCGTTGCAGGGGTATTCTTTAGAAGGTCTTCTTGCAACACCCTGGCTTTCTCACAAATAATGGCCTCCGAAACACTATCACCCCTCAACTCCTTGTCGTGTATCCAAATTAATAACAACTTTTCCACTTCAAGTATTTGTGGTCTTTGTGCCGTTAATGTTCTTACTCCTTTTGCCACTTTAGCACCCATAATCTTATTTTTCTTCTTAAGTATAGTGCATATTGTTGATGTGGCTTTGTTGTACTGCCTACAAAGTTCAACAACACGTGTACCGTTCTCATGCTTCCGAATGATCTCTTGTTTCTCCTCTATTGTCATCCTCACATGAGCTTTCTGGCCTTTATCCTTACCACTGGCTTTCTTGGGACCCATGGTGAGATATATAATAACAAATTGTATAGACAAATCACCAAAAATCCAACAAAACACTGAAAATCCGCGAGAAGAATTGATGTGGGGGTAGTCACTGAGCGCGAGACAATAATAAACTGAAGGGCGGCGGGGCGGAGGGGCGACGATCGCCTAACCACCACGCGCTAGGTCGGCTGTACGCGTATCAACAAACTCGCGTCCAAACTCGCCTCCCGAAGTAACCATCGCCTTCCGAGACAAATTTTTGGAGTAAATACACCTCGCCTTCCGAAAACCTCGCATACAGGGACAATCGCATTCCGAGGTACCACTGTACTTTATACCCATACATATACACACACATACACATATACATACATATATACACACACATGCATTCACATACATCTGTCTCATTTACTCTGACAGGGTGAAATAGCTGATAAAGAAACTAGTGTGCAATTAAGCACTTAATCACTGAAGGTGATGAAGGTGCTTTTACAAGCTCAGGTTATATAGTTACATGTGCAGGCGATGAGTCACAATAACGTGGCTGAAGTATGTTGACCAGACCACACACTAGAAATTATTCCTATTATTCCATTATTCCTATTACTATCTCCTTCGGTGGTTATAATAGGAGCTGCCTCGTATGGGCCAATAGGCCTGCTGCAGTTCTCATTACTACTATCCCCTACACCTGACTTTCCTCCTCAGCTCTCTCTTGCCTATTTAATGCCTGTCCCTACCTCCCCATCACAATCGACTTGAGAATGGTCCAGGACGGACCGAAACGTCGTCGTCCCTTCAATTTCTAGTGTGTGGTCTGGTCATCAATATAGTTACATCATATACAGTATATACATTGTATAAATGATATATTACATGATCAATCTTGGATACAAGTCCAATATATCATCAAGTGTTCCAGTACTCATATAGTAATTACAGAGTTCAGCATACCTTAGCCCAGGAGGGCGAAAGTCAGTCAGTATGGGACATTCTACAATATAATGTTCAAGAGAGTGCATGTTTTCTCTTTCACAAAGTTGACACATTGTGTACTCGACATTTGGGTTTTGAGAAAGCTGCCAGATACGTCTATATTCCAGGCGTATTCTGGCCACTATAACATCACATTGCCGGGTTCTTGTTCTATTAGTCCCATATGTGAATGCCTCCTCACGATATCTATCATAATATTTAATGCTACAACTTTCAGGTCTTTGTGAATTTGTTAGGTCGGTGAGATTTTCATTAGATATTTGTTTAAGTATTCTCTTTGTCACTGCTAATGAAACACCCATATCAATTTCTACCAGTTTTCTGCAGGCTGTCTTAGCAAGCATATCAACAGTGTCATGCCTTGAGATGCCAACATGTGATGGTATCCATAGGAATTTAATCTCAAATCTGTTTTCTTTAGCAGCTAAAACATTCATTCGAATATCACTGACTATTTTCTGGGTGTCACTACTATGTGCATTCAGTGCCAGGAGTGCACTCTGTGAGTCACAGTATATGAGTACATTGCCTTTGTCTTTTAAAAATTCAGTGGCAAGGTATATGCCTGCAAGTTCGGTTTGAGTTGTACTTGCCCAGTCATTGACGCGCTTCATTGCTGTATGTACGAGAGAAGATTGTTCAAATATGTTACATGCACATCCGGTACATCGTCCACCTTCTCTACAGAGCTGTCGGTATAGCACTGATACACATCGTTACCCATACTCTGAGTACTTTCAGTGATGCTTTTCAGTGTTAACTGTTTTAATAATGTAGTGTGCACACTATCTTTCTTGGGTGCATTTACAAAATCAACTGATAGATCCCAGATATCCCATGGAGTAATTGGCTGATTAATCATTAGTTGAGCTGGGTACATATTTAATATTTTGATGGAGTTGGCTACCTTGTAGAACCAATATACATAATCAGATTTCGTTCTTCTTCTATAGACCTCAGGTGAGTGCAGCATATTAGAAAGTTTAGCTTGAAACTTCATGTGTTGTCTAGATCTACTCAATGCCTTCACGCCGAAAACTGTGCTAATAGACAAAATTCTCTCACTTATGGTAGGTAATTTTAACTCTGCTCTCATATTAACAATTCTCGTGGACTTTGGAGCCCCAAGGATGAGACGCATAGCTTCATTTTGCAAGGTTTCATGAGATTTCAGCTCTTTGTCAGTATACAGTGTGAGATGTAGAGCATTGTAGTCAATCACAGAGCGTATAAATGATACATAAAACATTTTAGCAAGTCTCACGTTAAGTCCATGATTGACACCAACAAGGACCTGCAAGGGCTTTAATCTCTCCCAAAGTCTCCTCTTGAGAGAAGAAAGGTACCCAGGGTCGTTAATGGGGACACCAAGGTATCTGTAAGACTCGCAGTTCTCAAGTGCTCGCCCATCTATATGATAATTGGGTGGTGGAATACCACATGGAATGAGGGCACGAGTTTTCTGTACAGAGATAAGGAGGCCACATTCCTCAGCTCTAGTAGCAAAAGCGTCGAGCAGAACTTGCATTCTAGGCTCGGAGGCAGCCTGTAAACATATATCATCAGCATAACAAATGACAGTGTCTTCATTATTAGTTGGAAGATCTTTAATAAGTTCATGCATCAGAACGTTGAACAACAAGGGGCTGAGGACCCCTCCTTGTGGAGTTCCCAGTTCAAAGTGTTTGCTCTCTGTGCTTTTAACACCATTAAACAAAACATATGCTGTTCGATTAGACAAATAGCAATTTATCCATTTCAGTAATTTTCCTTGTATTCCTAGCTCGGCAAAGCTGTTCCAGTATGATTTCTCTGTTTGCTGTATCAAAAGCTGCTGCTAGGTCGATGAAGACTGTTTGAGGGGAAGCTTCAATATGTGCGAAGTACTCAGCAAAACAGTGTTGTGTACTGAGCCCAGGCATAAATCCAAACAGTTGGGGTGACAGGTGCCCCTATATACGATACATGAGTCGGTTAAGAACAATACGTTCAAGCACTTTGCAAACACACACTGTTAGAGATATGGGTCTATAATTATCTGAGTGTGGTTTGGGGATGGGAACAATGACACTCTTTGTCCAAGCATCAGGTAATACTCCTTCACGTAAACTTATTCTGTACAACACTAATAATGGATTACCTGGTGCGTGTGAGACTAATCTCAGTACTCTGTAAGTAATACCATCCTCTCCAGGAGCAGTTGATTTTCCCATCTTTAGTGCATGATTTAATTCCCATTCAGTTACATCATTAAGGTCCGACACGTCGATAGCTGTACAGGCAAGATTGATGGTTCGTTGTCTGTTGGGGCGTGTGTCATTAAATTTGTGCTGTATGTTAATTGGGAGTGAGTCATAGCGCGATGTTAGTGCCCATTGATCAAGGAGGATGTTTGCTTGTTCTAGTGGGCTGTGGTGCAGCAGTTTGGTTGGGCTGCTTCTAGAGATTTTTTGTATCTTTTCCCAAACTTCAACAAGTGTTGTTTGCTCATTTATACTTTGTAGGAACTCTTCCCAATGTTTATTACGTATAACGTTGCTCATGTCTCTCACCTCTCTATTTGCAACTAGAAATGCATGCAAGTCACCTTGTGCTTTGGTTCGTTTGTACGTATCTCCAATTTGCTTTACTCGTTCATGTTCTTTAACAAATACGGGGTCAAGGACCCACTTGGGTGGTGGTAGGTGTTGCCCACTTCTGCTAGGCTTACGACTTGTTCCCCAACACACCCATGTGTCATAGTAGGTAGTAATCGTATCAACGAGATCTCTGGAGAAGGCTTGTACATTCGTTATTGTGTAATCTTGATACCATTTTGAAATACAATGGTGTGTACGTTTGCAGCCTTCTCCGTCTTTTCTGGTGAAGGCCAAGATGGCTGCTTTCCTAAGGGGGTCCTTGTGTTATTGATGCTTGACTGGTTCGGCCGGGGGTACGTCATGTGTTATGTCTGGTTGCGGCTCTTCGCCGTTACCTGCGTGCCGTGGCTGGGGATGCACTTTGGGTTGATCCGGTTTCCCTCGTTTCCTGTTCCAAGGCTCAGGTCTCCCAGGTCGACCGCAGGGTTAAGTCTAGCCTGCATGTGGTCTATTCTCACTCTCGTGCTGTTCGAACGTTTGCAACTTTCACTGCCGTAATTGGTAACATGTCTTGGGCTTATTTCGGACTCAGGGATTTGAAGGTTGTACAGGTTCCTGGCCGTCCGCTATTTTGTGAGCATGTCTGCTCCTGGGCGTTCTGGTGTTGCTTTGGGCCTGTTGTCTCGACTTCGCGTTGCAGAGTTTGTGGCAGCCGCCTCCCAGGTCAGCTCTTCCTTTTCCTTCTCTTTGGGTATGAAGCTCCAGGGAGCCATACGGGCTCCCCACAGAAAACCAGCATTGAATGTAATGAAACAGCATTTTCTGGGTGAGCCCCAGAAGCTCCCTGGCAACCCTCCCTCCTGCTGGTTGGAGATTTTTTCGCATTTGTTGAAGCTTAGCTTCCGAAGTGGAGTGCTATGTAGCCGGCACGGTGAGGTCCGGGCACCCCCCCCCCTTCTTGGGGGAGGAGAGGGCTGCGCGGAAGAGTGGCACGGACGAGCGGCACGGCAGTAGTGTGATACGTTTGCTTGTTTGCTTGTTTCCTTGGGATTGTAGGAAGTTCTACCTCTCTGTTCGGTTTTTGTTGTCAGTTTTTTACCCTGTGGGATTTGTTTTGTTATGCCAACCTTTCTGGGTGCCTAACCCCAGACGATGGCAGATAAGGAAAAACCCCAACCACAAGGGGGTTTTCCAGGGCCATTGCTCCCAGCAACCTCTCTGAAGGGGCCAGGTTCTGGCACTGGTCCCTGGTAGGTCTGAACCCCATAGCTAATGTCCCGGTCCAATATAACATACATTAACCTGATAAGCTCCAGGGAGCCTCCAGGGTTCACCCAGAAAATGGTGTTTCATTACATTCAACGTTGGTTTTATACCTTCTTACAATATATTTTTATACTTTCTTGCAATGTATTTTTATACTTTTATACCAAGTACCTATAATTTTTTTTTTAACTCTGCTAGAAGTTACTTTCTTAAAATTATATGTTAGATTAAGGATCTGCCCGAAACGCTATGCATGCTAGTGGCTTTTAAAGAATGTAAAACTTCAAGTCTCTGTACTCTCATAAACCCAATTCTTGTATATAAATAAATAGATAAATAAAAATAAATATATAAATAAATAATTAAAATAAATAAATTATATTCAAGAGGACTTGAGACCTCAGCTTGGAAAATGGCGATCCTGTTTCCCTACCAGACAGGAAAACCTTGATGCTCACAGAGCTGGTATACTCCATGATAATTGAAGATTAGTGTAATGTAAAACTAACATTTTAGTTATAGTTAGAACTGATTAGTGGCAAGAAAATGTTTGTATTAGATCATAAATTGTAACTGTACGATCAGTTTAATGACTCGGGCAGAGGCCTCAAGGTGAGAGAGTAGGTCTTCTCTAACAAAACTTCAAGCAGTCTGGACCTAGTGCTGTGGGCTCTCCCTGGTTTTCCTCCCTTCCACTCTCTTCCCTTCTTAATCTTTACCATACCAGTAAAGTACATTACTCTACCGATATCGTGCCATTAGTTGTTCTAAGTGTAGCTGTTGTGTGTTCAGTAGGTCAGTGTTTGAGCCCCAATTGTTTGCCTATCTGGTGTGGTCTAGTGACCATGCGTTGCAGTTATTAAGTATTGTGTACTGTCCCTTCAGGAAAGTAGACTTTACCTCTAGTTTGCTGTTTGTAATTCTCCTCTCCTGTCTATGTGGATTCAGAGAGATAACATAAGATCGAGGAGGTAAAGTAATTACAGTATTGTACTTTGGGGGATTTAGGGTTAATAAATATTATATTAAGTTAATTGTAAGTGGGAGTTTCTATCACCCTTATTGTAGTGATGTAGGTGATCACACTAGATGACAGACCATATTTGGTAATACAGTACTATACTTATCTTTGTGCTGGGAATTGTTTCCCTGGGGGCTGGGCCTTGCCTAGCCCCATTGATTGTATTCCCTTACCTTGATATTAACCCAACAAGGCAAGCAATCATTCATAACATGTTGATTTTACAAGATTGTTCTCAGCGAGATGTTGGATGATTCCCTCCCTTAGGATTCTCTCCATGAGCTTGCAGATGTGTGATATTAACATATCACAAGTCTGATATTAACATATCACAAGTCTGATATTAACATATCACAAGTCTGAAATGAATTTTCTATTCATATTGAAGCAGTTTTTAAAAAACATTCATATGGTTTTTCTAGTGCGAGTTTGTTCGTTGACAAAACTGTATTTAGTATAATATATTCCACATTGAGTTAGGAAAGCATTTTTTGTCATATATAGATACTGTCCTTAAAAAATTCCCTTCCCCTTTACACCTGCAAGAAAATGAACTTGAGGGTTGAGGGTTGTCAAACCCTTGTTTGACAACAGTGTTCACTAGCGACAGTTAAATTCCAGCAACATAACAGGATGAACAACCCAGCGAGTTTTCTTCCTATTGGAGAGTGTTGTACATGCTGCTATGTTCACTCACAGGATGAGTAATGCTGCCAAATAAACTAACTCTTCGGAACAAAATTTAAATGGTGCCTTTACTTAGATGAAAGTTAAGCAGTCTAGTGTGTAATGCATGTAATAGACTATCCTTACCAACTTGTGCAGCAAGTTCCATGGTGACCTGGTCACCAAACACCTCCCATGACACCTGCAGATCTTTAAACATCTGTTCGCAGTTTGGCATACTGTTTTCATGTGGCTGAAATAGATAAACCCATGGTTACATTAGCTTTAATAATAATATTACTGAACTTAAGAATATATTTATGATTT
This sequence comes from Procambarus clarkii, assembly GCF_040958095.1. NCBI lineage: Eukaryota > Metazoa > Arthropoda > Malacostraca > Decapoda > Cambaridae > Procambarus > Procambarus clarkii. Next base: position 2,202,336 of record NC_091176.1, read on the forward strand.
GTAAACAAAAAAGTTAACCATAATAATTAATATATATTAAATACACTGTATATTACATACAAATAGAGATTATGATAATATATAATTTACGGCTGCTATACTTACAATGACTTGGACAAGTGAAGGAGGAACATTGAGCTCTTCTGGGATAATAATGGATCCTAACACCCTCTCTTGCTGTATATCATACAGGGACAGCCAGTCTATTGTGAACACTGTCAGGTCTCCGGGCAGCTCTAATACTACATTTTTCTTTTTGTATTTTCCTAGTGGGGTCATGCTGCAAAGGAAATAATGTAATGCCAAAATATTAAGTAATATTTCTACAAAGTAGATTTTTAACATACTGTACTTTTATTATAAAAATCTAGATATCTTGACATTGTTTTAAAGAATCAAAATACAGTAACATAATGAAAGGGTTAGAAAGCCCGATATGCAAATTACTGTTCTCGGAGTCCTACCCCACAATCAATGTGTGTGCATTAACAGTATAATAGAGCACATAACAAAGAATTGTACAAAGGAAAATATTTCTGAATTAAAATAAAATGTAAAAAACCAGCGTTGAATGTAATGAAATGCCATTTTCTGGGGAGCCCCCGGAGGCTCCCACAGAAAAATGTTTACTAATAAACACTCAAAAATATCAAATGTAAGAAAAATATCATTTGCAGTAAATTACTCTTAGGCATTTATCTCAACTTTATCACAAATGTTATAAATTACAAACTAAAAAAAAAAAAATTGATGGGCAATCCAGTAGCAAAACTGGTTTGTTATTTAGATGTACCTTTTTATGTATGGCACAACATCTATTATTTTTGATGTTCAGATTTTGGAGATCCTAAGTTACTGAACACTATATCAGAATAATGAATAGAAAATAAATCTGAGAATTATAATTGCTAGCAAATAAGATAGTGGACAATACAAATTTTAATGTTAAAAATATGCAGAGAATAAGTCACAATAACATGACAAACAACACAACCACATGTGAAATGAGAGTACCAACATTTCGGTCTGTCCTGAACATACTGAAACGTTGGCACTTTATTTTCATATTATCACTAATATTGTATTATGGGTTGGTTGACATGTTAAAAAACCAGCGTTGAATGTAATGAAACGCCATTTTCTGGGTGAGCCCTGGAGGCTCCCTGGAGCTTATCGGGCTAATGTGTGTTATGTTAGACCGGGACATTAGCTAAGGAGTTCAGACCTACCAGGGACAAGCGCCAGAACCTGGCCCCTTCAGAGAGGTTTCAGGGAGCAATGGCCCTGGAAAACCCCATATGGTTGGGGGTTTTCCTTATCTGCCATCGACCGGGGTTAGGCACCCAGAAAGGTAGGCGTAACAAAACAAACCCCACATGGTAAGAAACTACAACAAAAACCGAACAGAGAGGTAGAAAACTCCCTACAATCCCAAGGAAACAAGCAAACAAGCAAACATCACACTTTACTGCCGCGCCGATCGTCCGCGCAGCCCTCCCCACCCCGGGAGGGGGAGGGGGGAGCCCCGGACCTACCGCGCCGGCTGCCAAGCTCCAGTTCGGAAGCTAAGCGTCAACCAACGCGAAAAAACCGCCGACCGGTGGGAGGGAGGGTTTCCAGGGAGCCTCCGGGGCTCACCCAGAAAATGGCGTTTCATTACATTCAACGCTGGTTTTCTGTGGGGAGCCCCTACGGCTCCCTGGAGCTTCATACCCAAAGAGAAGGAAAAGAAAGGGCTAACCCGGGAGGCGGCCGCCACAAACTCTGCAACGCAAAGCCAAGACAACCGGACGCAAACCTGCGACCCAAGGCAACAAGAACGCCCAAGAACAGACGCACACATGGATGGGCGGCCAAAAACCTGTGCGACCCACAATTCCCTGCGCCCGAAATGAGCCCGAGACGTCACCAACACAGCAGCAATTGCTGCAAACGTCTGAACAGCACGGGCGCAAAGACAGACCGCAGTAAGAAGGAAAACACTGCGGACGACCCGGGAGACCCGAGCCCTGAAAACAGGGAACGAAGGAACCGGATCAACCACAGCGCATCCCCAGGCATGGTACGCCGGCAACAGCAAAAAGCACAACTGGATAACACAGGACGCACCCCCCGGCCAAACCAAACAAGTACCAATACCCCAAGAACCCCTCCGGAAAGCAGCCGCCTCGACCGTCGCCAGGACAGAGAAAGGCTGCACACCAATAAAGCTACCACCAGTACCAAAGAGGAGGAAACTGAAACCGAAGGGGCTACCACAAACTGAGGGGAAGAGAAGAAGGCACCCTGAACAAGGACCAGGATGGCTCAGGCGACTCATGAGCAGGCCGGAGGGGAAACAAAACGCGAGAAGACGTAATAAACGTCATACAGTCTCCAAGACGAAGCTCGCAGGTGGGACACCGGCAACAAAGCCACCTGAACACCACAGAGATGGCGATACCTGCGTCAAAATACCAGACGCGAAGAGCCAAAGAGAAGGCCGAACCAGTCACGGACAGGACCGATTCGGCCTGCTGAAAGAGGCGAAGCCTCAGGAAAAACGCCCCGGGTACGGACACCTATCAAGCAGCGTCTGAAAAGAAGGCCGGGCCGGCCACAGTGGAACCATAAGGACTGTTCTCGTGGGAATGGGCTGCAACTGAGCCAGAACCCGAAGCAACAGCTGGACCGGGAGAAGAGGTACAGGTACCCCCCACCTCGACCAGGCCTGCCGAAAGCCTCCACCGTGAAGACCTCGCAGGTGGGAAGGGCGCCACAAAACGGGCGACGCCTAGACCACGCCGACCCGAAGACGTCCATGGCCATGAGTCCATAAGCCCAACAGAGCCAACAAAACGCATCGGCGACGACTGGCCAACCCACGAAGAGGAATGAACCGAGACAGCTGTCCACCAGGACGCAGGACACACCCCGGACACGAACCACACTGTTAACCAAACCCCCCCTGTGGTTCCGGCAAGAACCACCGGAGAACAGTCCAAACAGAGCTGAATGGTAGAGTACCTAGTGACCCAAACCCTCCGAAGCGCAAACCAGACAGCCATGAACACCTGAACCGGGCTGTGAGCCCGACGGACAGACAGACTCCATCAACCTTGGCCGACCTGGTGAGCACTGGTCACAAAGCCCCAGCCGAGAGACGACCCGTCCGTGAACACATCGAGCGAAGGCTCGGGGAGCCGCCAAGGCACGGAACCCCGAAAACCCCAAAGAGGAAGCTGGTGACGCAGCACCAACACCAGATCCCCAGAGGAACCCAAGGAATGCAAGAGGCGGAAGTGGAGTCTCCGTAGGAACCAACCGACGCCGGAGCCAAACCCGACTCCGCGGGCAGACAAGCACGCCGAAGTGCAAACTCCCGCACAACCGCCCAAGCAACCTCTGAGCAACCCGGGACCCCCTCCTGAACAGCCAAAGGCGGGACCACAGCCACAGTAACACTTCTGGAGGGAAGACAATGAGGGGCCCAAGAGCCTGAAACAAGGCCCAGGTCCGAACCCGGGACGGAAACAGAAGGTAAAACCCCCAGATCACCAGGAAACCAAACCCAGCGATCTGGAAAGAACCATCCCCTGGCGAGCAGACAAGCGGACTGACTGGGAGCCCACTCCAGCCAGTCGTCGAGGTAGGCCAGACACCGAATCTCAGACGCAGACAGGGCACTAAGATCCGGTAAAGATGCAAAGAGTATACAAAGTGCCCTTCACAAAATAGGGAATGCAATAAAAACAGCAAACCTGAAAGCCCCACCACCAAAGCATTGTATGACAATCATATGAAGACATATTATGACATATGACAATCATTATATGACAATATGACAATTATAATCAAAGCATTATATGACAAAGAGTGCTGGGAAGACGGGACACCACGAGAGCAGCTCTCATCCTGCAACCACACCTAGGTAAGTACACATAGGTAATTACCAACCGTGCTAGCCCCAGAAAAACTGGAGAGGAACGTGCCAAGAAGTGGCCTGGAGGTCCAGGTCCACCATCCATGCACCCGGCCCTAACAGAATCCGAACAGGAGACAACAGTCCTCCGAGCAGGGCAGAGGATCCAGGGCGCAGACGGAAGTAGTCCAGAAGAACTGCAGACTGGAAAAGCTCATGACTGCAAAGAGCAGACGGGAAAAGCTCATGACTGCAAAGAGCAGACGGGAAGCCCAGAAGGATGGGGCGGATCGACCACGCCCCACGCACCCACGAAGAGGAAATGACGAAGCGCAGGGAAGAAGCCCACCCCGCCAGCTCTGAACCCCCCCCAAGGGGGAGAAGCCGTCCTCCGACGCCAGCAGAGGCCGGAAGACAACCCAAAGCGCCCACCAACAGCGGGACCAAGCGAGAGGCAACAGAGCAAGCTGCTCCCCCAGCGCCCAGTCAACAGAGAAGGGAACAGAACCCCTTCAGAAAGAAAAAGTACACTACCGAAGTCATGAGGAGAGACTACGGGAATGAAACCACACTTCGCTGGAAGAGGAAGTGAGGGGAGACCTGATCACCACATACAAGATACCCAAGGGAATCGACAGGGTTGAGAAGGACAGGATATGTAACACAAGGGGCACACGCACTAGGGGACACAGGTGGAAACTGAGTACCCAAAAGAGCCACAGATAGAGTTTTTTTTTTTTTTTTTTTTTTTTTTTGAGTGTCAGAATGGGAACGGGAAAGCACTAAGAAGTAATGTGGCGACTCCTCACACAAGTAACGAGGCTGACCCCCATACAATGTCACATGTAGACATGACAGAGCCCAAGAGGCACAGGAACCGATACACCTGTTGACGGACGGTTGAGAGGCAGGACCAAGGAGCCAGAGCTCAACCCCCACAAGCACAACTAGGTGAGGACATATATTGTAAAAGCACAAGCCGCCGACTAGTGGCAAAGAGCACTACGCCGGCCAGGCAAAGAAGGCACAAAACTGCATCAAAAGGCCCACCTCGACAGCAAAACCACAAAGTCCCAGCACAACCACAACATGTGCCAAGACCCAAAAAGCTCAGTCTGCAAGCCAGGAAGACCCCGGAACCCCAAAAGGCAGAACCGGGTCACTCGAGGAAACAAAGTCCCCTGAACCCACAAAAGGGGGCCCAAGAGGAAGAAACCTCCAGAACGAAACCAAGGAACCCAAAGGAACCCAGAATCGAACCAGGGGGAGCCCAAACCACCACATTTGCCGGCGGAGAACACCACTAAAAGGCAAAGCACAGACCCCAGCAGAACGCCCTGGGAAAACGGTCCCAACAGACCGAAAACCGAGGGGCAAGGTGTGGGAGCAAGCATACCAGCCAGGGGCACTGAGCCTAAACCCAGAGGCTCAGACCCAAAATCAACACCCAAACGTTCCCAGAGGAACAGGCAACGGCAAGAAAACACCAGAAAACAAAGAAACGACAACAGGAGAACAAAAACCCTGCAAATTTTTTTAAAACTCACCAGAGACGCTCGCTCGCACACCCAGACGCATGTAAACAAACCGCAACGCCGCCCTGGTGGCCACGCCGGGAAACCGGCAGACGAAAATGGCCGCCAGCAGGGGCTGTGACTGACGCTTAATACACAAAAACACGCCAGCAAATGTGGGAAGCTAGCAGACTGGAAGAGCGAAAAACGACGCCCAACAGCAGAAAAAACCCCTGAAGGGGCAAAACCGCCCCAGAACTGCTAGTAGGCATCCCCCACAGCCCCGGGAACCAACAACAGAGGCCCCGGGGCAGAGCCGGCCTCCAAGCCCTCCGCCCGTAAAGAAAAGCAAGAGCCCATGGGAAAGGCAACAAGAAAGGGCCGCTGGTAAGACCCAGAAGCCTTGGCAGGAGGCACAGGCTCAAACCTCCGTCCCCAACCCGAACGGGGCATCCCCCGAAAACCGCCCGAGTCTCTGCCGCAACTGAACCCCGCCCCGACCCAGAACACGCAGACGGTCCGGAGCCGGGAACATGGAGAGAAAGGGGCGAGCAGCACCTAACCAAACGGGGCGGCCACGGGGCATTCGAGTGGGAAACCAACCTAGCATGTTGCAACAACCTAACCTAGCTTGCAACACGGATGCCGCCTGTACTCTGAACAGTAATAACATCAGGAGAGTACTGGAGAACAAGCAGAGAATCACTCGCAAGACTCCGGGTCAAGGTGTCAGTGACCCAACAGGCAGCATGACGGAGGTAAAATTGGCGACTGTCACCCGGAGACAAGGGAACAGCAACCAACGATCCCGTACAAGACGGGTTGGAACCCGGAAGACACATTCAATGGTCCCCCGAGCCCAGACAGGGGTTTCCAGGGCCCGTAGGGTAACAACTACGGGAAGCCCGGGCAAGGTGTTGCTAACCGGTTAAGAAACCCAAACATAACAAGAGGGTAGATTATAGCACTGAAAACCCCCGAGACGTGTACAAGCACGGGGGCCTAGCAGAGGGCCGCCAAACACTACCAGTGGAACTATAACCACCTTAGGCAGACCCCCACCAGGCAAGAAAATGAAAAACAAAAGAAAAACCCCGCAAAAGTACACCGTCTCCAGAGGCAACAGAAACCGGCCGCCGCTTAGGTGGCAGGCTGCGCAACACCTTGACGCCCTAACCAGCACAATACCAATCCCTACCCAGGGCCAAACAAGGGCCCCAAGCCCCAGCTGGCCCCAAGGGCGAGGCAAATGCCGAGCAGCAAGAACCTCTACGGGAATGGTTCCCGAACGCCCCAGGGAAGATAACCCTGTAACGCAAGGGCAGTACTCACAGGGCGCTTAGGGAAGTCAGCCACTAAGCACATGCAGCCCCGGCACTGATGAAGTACTCCTGGCCACCGCACACCACAACACACGGCAGTGAACGCCACACAAGGCAAACACCGCCTAGGAAACTGAGGCCAGAGAAGCGTCAATCCCGGTTGACATTAGCGAACGAACTGGAGCTTGGCAGCCGGCGCGGTAGGTCCGGGGCTCCCCCCTCCCCCTCCCGGGGTGGGGAGGGCTGCGCGGACGATCGGCGCGGCAGTAAAGTGTGATGTTTGCTTGTTTGCTTGTTTCCTTGGGATTGTAGGGAGTTTTCTACCTCTCTGTTCGGTTTTTGTTGTAGTTTCTTACCATGTGGGGTTTGTTTTGTTACGCCTACCTTTCTGGGTGCCTAACCCCGGTCGATGGCAGATAAGGAAAACCCCCAACCATATGGGGTTTTCCAGGGCCATTGCTCCCTGAAACCTCTCTGAAGGGGCCAGGTTCTGGCGCTGGTCCCTGGTAGGTCTGAACTCCTTAGCTAATGTCCCGGTCTAACATAACACACATTAGCCCGATAAGCTCCAGGGAGCCGTAGGGGCTCCCCACAGAAAACCAACGTTGAATGTAATGAAATGCCATTTTCTGGGCGAGTCCTGGAGGCTTCCTGGAGCTATTGGACTGATATTAGCTATATTAGTACTGGGTTTCAGTCATATGGAGTTGTCATGCCTACTGGGAACCACTAACCAGAACATGGTTCCCCTAAGAGAGGTGAAGGGAGCAATGACCTATGAAAACTTCACTCTGTGGGAGTATAATCATGTGTCATTGATCGTGGCTGGGCACCCAGAAAGGTAGGTGCCCCAAAACAGACTTCAATTGGTAGAAAATTGCAACCTGAGACCAAAAGAGGCTAAAATCTACCCCCCCCCCCAAGAAAAACAAGAAAAGCAGACTGTCATCATCCTAACGCACTGCTCGTTCGTGCCGGCCCCACCCCACTTAAGCCGGTCGTCAGTCCCCAGTTTGGAAACTGAGCAAACGGAAACAAAAACCACCAACTGGAGGGAGGAAGGGTGCCAGGGAGTCTCCGGGACTCACCTAGAAAATGGCGTTTCATTACATTCAACGCTGGTTTTCTGTGGGGAGTCCTGTTGGCTCCTTGGAGCTAGCTACCCAAAAAGCGGTATAAAGAAGGACTCGCCCGGGAGGCGACTGCACCGCATGACCATGATAAAGACGAGACAACTGACTGCAACCACCGACCCAAGGTAACAAGACCACTGAGGGCCCGGGAGACATTATCTCGACATTATGGAGATAACGGGCAGCCAGCACCCTGTTTGACCTCCAAACCCCCATGCCTGAATGTCAGCCCAAGACATGTTCCCAAGCAAAGCAGCAAGAGCTGCAAACTTCCAAACATCATGGGCGCGAGGGTAGACTGCAGGTTGGCTAGATGTAATGACCCTGCTGATGACCTGAGAGACCAGAGTCCTGGAAAAGGGAAAGAGAGATACTGGGTCAACCCAGAGTGTCCCTAGACAGAAAGCCTGAGGCACGCAGGTAACGGTGGAAAGTCACAACTGGACACAACACATGATGCACCCCTGGCCTGACCAACCAAGCATCGATAACTCACGGACCCCTCCAGAATCCCGCCGTCTCATTCTTCGGCAGAAAAGGAGATTGCTGCAAGCGAACAATATGTCCACCAGGACCAAAAGCGCAGAAGCCCCTGTGCCAGAAGAGAGCATGAAGCTCCGCATCCCAACTCTCAGAGGCAAAAGCCAACAAAAACAAAACCTTGTGAAAGAAGTCATGGACCAAACAGGCCACCACAAAATGAAGCAGAAGTTACATCCACCCTGAACGCATGCTGGAGCATCCGCCAGTGTTGCACGAAACAAGGCGACAGTATTCTGCTCAAGATGCCTGTCCTGAAAGAGCCAAGAAAGTAAAGACAAAAGAACACAATCCAAAACCGAAGACAACCTACGACAGGAAAGGAAGTGGCAAAAAGACCGCCAAGAGACTTAATACTGTCACTGAGAAGAAGACTGCAGGTGGGACACCATTTGAGAAGCCACCTGATCACAACACAGATGATGGTACTCTTGTGTCAGAAATACCAGACACGAAGTGCAGAAGAGTACAGAGAACTAGTAAGGTACCTCACCTGCCTGATCCGCTGAAAGAGGAGGAACCACAGAAAACTCTCCGGGTTTGGACACTAAGCAAGCAGCGCCTGAAACAGTCTCCGTGGTGTAGTGGTAAGACACTCGCCTGGCGTTCCGCGAGCGCTATGTTATGGGTTCGTATCCTGGCCGGGGAGGATTTACTGGGCCAATTCCTTAACTGTAGCCTCTGTTTAACGCAACAGTAAAATGGGTACTTGGATGAAAAAACGATTCTTCGCGGCAGGGGATCGTATTCCAGGGACCATAGGATTAAGGACTTGCCCGAAACGCTACGCGTACTAGTGGCTGTACAAGAATGTAACAACTCTTGTATATATCTCAAAAAAAAAAAAAAAAAAAAAAAAAAACAACGCTGGGGCTGGCCACCATTAGGCCAGAAGGAGAACCTCTCCTGATAAGACTTGGGCTGAGCCAGAAGCAACAGCTAAACCAAGGAAAAGAGGTGCGGGTAACCTCACCTCAACCAGACATGCTGAAAATAACCAGCATTAAATGTAATGAAACGCCATTTTCTGGGTGAGCCCCGGAGGCTCCCTGGAGCTTATCTGGCTAATGTATGTTATATTAGACCGGGACATTAGCTAAGGAGTTCAGACCTACCAGGGACCAGCGCCAGAACCTAGCCCCGTCAGAGAGGTTTCAGGGAGCAATGACCCTGGAAAACCCCTTTGTGGTTGGGGTTTTCCTTATCTGCCATCGACTGAGGTTAGGCACCCAGAAAGGTAGGCAAAACAAAACAAACCCCACATGGTAAAAAACTAAAACAAAAAACTGAACAGAGAGGTAGAAACTCCCTACAATCACAAGGAAACAAGCAAACAAGCAAACGTAATACACTACTGCCACACCGCTCATCCGCGCAGCCTTCCCTTTCAGAGAGGGATGGGGGGCCCCGGACCTCATCGTGCCGACTGCACAGCACCCCAGTTCGGAAGCTAAGCTTCAACAAACGCGAAAAAACTGCCGATCGGTGGGAGGGAGGGTTGCCAGGAAGCCTCCGGGGCTCACCCAGAAAATGGTGTTTCATTACATTCAACGCTGGTTTTCTGTGGAGATCTCCTACAGCTCCCTGGAGCTTCATACCCAAAGAGAAGGAAAAGAAAGGGCTAACCTGGGAGGCGGCCGCCACAAACTCTGCAACGTGAAGCCGAGACAACAGGTTGCAACCTGCGACCGAAGGCAACAAGAACGCACAGGAGCAGACGCGCATAAAGAATGGGCGGCCAAGAACCTGTGCAACCCTCAAATCCCTGCACCCGAAATGAGCCCTAGACATCACCAACACAGTAGCAAAAGCTGCAAATGTCTGAACAGCACGAGCGCAGACAGACCGCAGGCCAGAAGACTGAAAAACTCTGCAGACGACCTGGGAGACCCGAGCCCTGAAAACAGGGAACGAGGGGAACCGGATCAACTACAGCGCATCCCCAGACACAGTACGCAGGTAACGGCAAAAAGCACAACCGGACAACCCAGGACACACCCCCGGCCAAACCAATCAAGCATCAATAACCCAAGAACCCCTCCAGAAAGCAGCCGTCTCGACCGTCGCCAGGACGGAGAAAGGCTGCACATGTACAAATCTACCACCAGTACCAAAGAGCAGAAACCTGAACCGAAGGGGCTACCATAAACTGAGGAGAAGATAAGAAGGCACCCTGATCAAGGACCAGGATGGCTTAGGCGACGCATGAGCAGGCCGGAGGTGAAAGAAAACATGAGAAAGCGTACGAAACATCATACTGTCGCCATGACGAAGCTCGAAGGTGGGACTCTGTCAACAAAACCACCTGAACACCACAGAGATGGTGATACCCGCGTCAAAATACCAGACGCGAAGAGCCGAGGAGAAGGCCGAACCAGTCACATACAGGACTGATTCAACCTGCCGAAAGAGGCGGAGCTGCGGGAAAACGCCCCGGGGTTCAGACACCTATCAAGCAGCGTCTGAAAATAAAGCTGGGCTGGCCACCAAGAAACCATAAGGACTGCTCTCGTGGGAATGGGCTGCAACTGAGCCAGAACCCGAAGCAACAGCTGGACCGGGAGAAGAGGAACAGGTACCACCACCTCGACCAGTCTTGCCGAAAAGCATCCACCGTGAACGCCTCGCAGGTGGATAAGGGCGCCACATAAAATGGGCGACGCCTAGACCACGCCGACTCAAAGACGTCCATGGCCAGGAGACCATACGTCCAACAGAGCCAATAAAACGAGTCGGCGACGACTGGCCAATCTGCGAACAGAGGAATGAACCGAGACAGCTGTCCGCCAGGACGCAGGACACACCCCGGACATCAACCTCATGGTTCGCCAAACCCCGAGAATCCAGCAAACGAGCCACTACGGAACCAACCCCAAAGGTCAACACCTAAGAGAAACCCTGTGGTTCTGGCAAGAACCGCCAGAGAACAGTCCGAACGGAGCTGAATGGTAGAGCATCGAGTGACCCAAACCCTCCGAAGCGCAAACCAGACAGCTACAAACTCCTGAACCGTGCTGTGAGCCCGATGGATGAACAGACTCCACCATCCCCGGCCGACCTGGTGAGCACTGGTCACGAAGCCCCAGCCGAGAGATGACCCATCCGTGAACACAGCGAGCGAAGGCTTGGCACCTCGGGGAGGTGCCAAGGCACGGAACCCTGAAAACCCCAAAGAGGGAGCTGGTGACGCAGCACCAACACAAGATCCCCGGAGGAACGAACCCAACGAATGCAAGAGCTGGAAGGGGAGTCTCCGAAGGAGCCAAACAGACGGCGAAGCCAAACCCGACCCCGCGGGCAGACCAGCATGTCGAAGTTCAGACTCCCGCATAACTGCTCAAGCAAATGCTGAGCAACCCGGGACCCCCTCATGTACAGCCGAAGGCGGGACCACAGCCACAGTAACACTTCTGGAGGGAAAGACAAGGAGTGGCCCAAGAGCCCTAAACAAGGCCCAGGTCCGAACCCGGGATGGAAACAGATGGAATGGCCTCCAGATCACCAGGAAATCAAACCCGGCAATCTGGAAAGAACCACACCCCTGGGGAGCAGACAAGCGAACTGACTGGGAGCAGACACCAGCCAGTCATCGAGGTAGGCCAGACACTGAATCTCAAGCAGACTCAAACAGGGCACTAAGATCCGGTAAAGATGCAAAAAATACATCAAGTGCCAATTACAAAATAGGGAAGGCTACAAAAGCAGCAAGCCTGAAGCCCCACCACCAACTGTGCCAGTCCCGGAAAACTGGAGAGGAACATGCCAAGAATTGACCTGGAGGTCCAGGGCCACCATCCAGGCACCCGGCCCCAACAGAAGCCGGACAGGAGACAACAGTTCTCCGAGGAGGGCATAGAATCCAGGGTGCAGACTGAAGAAGTCCAGAAGAACCGCAGATGCAAAAGGCCCATGACTGCAAAGAGCAGACTGGAACCCCAGAAATATGGGGCGGATCGACCACGTCCAACGCACCCACTAAGATGACATGATGAAGCACAGGGGAAGAAGCCCACCCCGCCAGCTTTGAACCCCCCAAAGGGGAAGAAGCCGTCCACCGACGCCACCAGAGGCCGGAAGACAACCAAAAGCGCCCACCAACAGCGGGACCATGCGAGAGTCAACAAAGCAAGCTGCTCCCCCAGCCAACCGTCAACAGAGAAGGGAACAGAACCCCTTCCGAAAGAAAAAGTACACACACACATATATACACATTATGTATACAGTATACACATACATACAAGGTATGTTACACACACGTGTGTATACACCTGTGCACACACACACAGCGTACACACGCACATGCGTACACACGCATGCGTGTGTACCGCAGAAAATTCACTTTCGTAAACAGAGTGGTAGACGGTTGGAACAAGTTAGGTGAGAAGGTGGTGGAGGCCAAGACCGTCAGTAGTTTCAAAGCGCTATATGACAAAGAGTGCTGGGAAAACGGGACACCACGAGCGTAGCTCTCATCCTGTAACTACACTTAGGTAATTACACTTAGGTAATTACACACACACATACACTTTAAAAGAAAAGTACAAGTCACCAACGAGTGGGCAGAGAGCACCACGCCGGCCAGGCAAAGAAGGCACAAAACTGCATCAAAAGGCCCACCTCGACAACAAAACCTCAAAGTCCCAGCACGACCACAACATGTGCCAAGACCCAAAAAGATCAGTCTGCAAGCCAGGAAGACCCCGGAACTCCAGAAGGCAGAACCGGGTCACACGAGGAAACAAAGCCCCCTGAACCCACAAAGGGGGCCGAAGAGGAAGAAACCTCCGGAACGAAACCAAAGAACCCAAAGGAACCTAGAATCGAACCCGGGGTAGCCCAAACCACCACATTTGCCACATTTCTGACACCACAGAAAGGCAAAGCACAGCCCCCAGACAGAACCATCAGGGAAACGGTCATAACAGACCGAAAACCGAGGGACAAGGTGTGGGAGCAAGCATAACAGCCAGGGACACCGAGCCCAAACCCAAGGGCCCAGACCCAAAACAGACAAAGGGAAACCCGGTGTAAAATCAACACCCAAACGTTCCCAGAGGAACAGGAAACGGGCAGAAAACACCAGAAAAGCAAAGAAACGACAACAGGAGAATAAAACTCCCTGAAAAAAGGTGAAAACTCACCCAAGAAGCTCGCTCGTACACCCAAGCGCATGTAATAAACTGCAACGCCGCCCTGGTGGCCACGCTGGGAAACTGGCAGCCGAAAATGGCTGCCAGACAGAGGGCTGTGACTGATGCAAAAGATACGAAAACACGCCAGCAAAAGTGGGAAGCAAGCAGACTGGATGGGCAAAAAACTCCGCCCAAAAGCAGAAAAACCCAGGCAGGGGCAAACCGCCCCAGAACTGCTAGCAGGCATCCCCCCACAGCCCCGGGAACCAGCAACAGAGGCCCCGTACAGAGCCGTTCTCCAAGCCCTCCGCCCTTAAAAAAAAGCAAGAGTCAATGGGAAAGGCAGGAAGAAAGAGCCACTGGTAAGACCCAGAAGCCTTGGCAGGAGGAACAGGCTCAAAAAACCTCCGTCCTCCAACCTGAACAGGGCAGTCCCTGAAAACCGCCCGAGTCTCCGCCCCAACTAAACCCCGCCCCGACCCCAAAACCCGCAGACGGTCCAGAGCCGGGAACAGGGAGGGAAAGGGGTGAACAGCACCTAACCAAAACGGGGTGGCCTCGGGGCATCCGAGTGGGAAACCAACCTAGCATGTTGCAGCAACCTAACCTAGCTTGCAACATGGATGCCGCCTGTACTCTGAACAGTAATAACATCAGGAGTTTACTGGAGAACAAGCAGAGAATCTCTCGCAAGACTCCGGGTCAAGGTGCCAGTGACCCAACAGGCAGCATGACGGAGGTAAAACTGGCGACTGTCACCCGGAGACAAGGGCACAGCAACCAATGATCCTGTACAAGACGGGTTGGAACCGGGAAGACACATTCAATGGTCCCCCAAGCCCAGACAGGGGTTTCCAGGGCCCGTAGGTTGACTGCTACGGGAAGCCCAGGCAAGGTGTTGCTAACCGGTTAAGAAGCCCAAACATAAGAAGAGGGTAGATTATAGCACTGAAAACCCCTGAGACGTGTACAATAATGGGGGCCTAGCAGAGGGCCGCCAAACACTACCAGTGGAACTGTAGCCACACTAGGCAGACCCCCACCAGGCATGAAAATAAAAACAAAAGAAAAACCCAGCAAAAGTACACCGTCTCCAGAGGCAACAGGAACCGATCGCCGCTTAGGTGGCAGGCTGTGCAACACCTTGATGCCCTAACCAGCACAATACCAATCCCTACCCAGGGCCAAACAAGGGTCCCCAGCCCCAGCTGGCCCCAAGGGCGAGGCAAATGCCAAAAAGCAAGAACCTCTACGGGAATGGTTCCCGAACGCCCCAGGGAAGATAACCCTGTTACGCAAGGGCAGTACTCACAGGGCGCTTAGGGAAGTCAGCCACTAAGCGCATGCAGCCCCAACACTGATGAGGTACTCCTGGCCACTGCACATCACAACACACGGCAGTGAACGCCACACAGGGCAAACACCGCCTAGGAAACTGAGGCCAGAGAAGCGTCTATCCCGGTTGATATTAGCTTACGAACTGAAGCTTGGCACCCGGCGCGGTAGGTCCGGGGCTCCCCCCTCCCCCTCTCGGGGCGGGGAGGGCTGCGCGGACGATCGGCGCGGCAGTAAAGTGTGATGTTTGCTTATTTGCTTGTTTCCTTGTGATTGTAGGGAGTTTCTACCTCTCTGTTCGGTTTTTTGTTTTAGTTTTTTACCATGTGGGGTTTGTTTTGTTATGCCTACCTTTCTGGGTGCCTAACCCCGGTCGATGGCAGATAAGGAAAACCCCAACCACAAAGGGGTTTTCCAGGGCCATTGCTCCCTGAAACCTCTCTGAAGGGGCCAGGTTCTGGCGCTGGTCCCTGGTAGGTCTGAACTCCTTAGCTATTGTCCCGATCTAATATAACATACTACTATCCCCTACACTTTACTTTCCTCCTCAGCTCTCTCTTGCCTATTTATTGCCTGTCCCTACCTCATCACAATCGACTTGAGAATGGTCCAGGACGGACCGAAACGTCGTCGTCCCTTCAACTTCTAGTGTGTGGTCTGGTCAACATACTTCAGCCACGTTATTGTGACTCATCGCCTGCATAACATACATTAGCCTGATAAGCTCCAGGGAGCCGTAGGGGCTCCCCACAGAAAGGTATTTGTTTCTGGTATGGTGCCCATGAGTTCTGTTACAACCTTCTAGGAAGCATTGAAGGTCCCCCTTCAATGCTGAATTGTAATTGACATTACAATTCAGAGTTTTAAATATATAGAGTACACAAGAGAGGATGTGCAGTGACTTAATATCTAACATATTCAGAGATTTGAGTAAGGGTACCGAGTGCTGTCTGGGACCAGAGTTAGATATTGTTCTAATAGCAGCTTTGTGTTGGGTAATTAGAGGACGTAAATGATTTTGGGTAGTAGAACCCCAAGCACAAATACCATAGTTGAGATAAGGATAGATGAGAGAGTAATAGAGCATCACCAGGGCAGGGCAAGGAACATAATATCTGATCTTAGAAAGAATGCCAACAGTTTTAGAAACTTTATAACTTACTATCCATGCTCATCAGGGATCTTTATGCCTTTTGAGTGAGGTTGGGGTCCAACACCAACCCAGAAATATACTTCCTCTCCTGTGCCATCATATGACATGTCTGAAACAAAAAATATAGAATAATGTTCATTATTAAAAAACATGTCAATTATAAAGCATGTCAGCTCAATAGCCTACATTTCTGGAGGGAGACCCATTGGCTCCCTGGAGCTATCCAGACTGAATGGATATGTATAACTTTCTAGCATCAGTCAATGTGTGCGGAGTTCTTGCCTACTGGGGACCATGAGCCAGAACTCAAGAGAGGCACGAGGAGCAATGGCTTACAGAAACCCCCGTGTGGTTGGGAGCATTCTATGCCTGCCATCGACAGGATCTGGCACCCAGAAAGGTAGGCGTCCCAAAACAATCCCCTATTTTGGTGAAACTAATGCTACCGAAAGCTGAACGAGTGGACAGAACTCTCCAAATGAAAATTAGCAAATGAGCATGACGTCATCATGTCGCCAAGCCGCTGTCTGTACAACGGGAGAGGAAAGGGGAAGCCCCAGACCCCCACGCCAGCAATCCTTCAGTTCTCAGGCTGATGTGCTACTGGCGTGGTCTTGTGCCTCTGGCTCCAGCGATTTGTCTCAGATTCTGTGCCTTGTGGCGTGGACTGTTTCTACTGGTGGTGTGCGATAAGATTCCAGGAGTAATATTCTTCAATACTCAGGCTGCATGTGCCTAAGGCCACCTTCCCTAGGTGTCCTGTAATTACTACCCTTGGGGCTTGGAGCCACCTTCGACAAGTCACCTCGAATCTACTCCCGATGTGTCTTTTACTGCTCGGTACTTGGCCGTCCTTGGAGTCAACTGGGGTCTTTGTTGCCCGTGTTTGTCTCTGGGTAGGGGTAGTTTTCGTCACTGGTAGGGGCGCTAGTTTTCACCTCTTACAGTAGCCAGCTCTGTTCCACCTGGGGTACGTTGTCCTTTTGTGGGGTTTTGCTTTTGTTTTTGTTTTTCTGTCTGGTGAAGGGTCTTGGTGGTTGCCTTGGTGGTTGTCCCTTCTGTGTTAGGGTGTATTTATCTACAATTATATCTATTCTCAGTTTAGTGTGGTTGGTGGTACCCCTTGCTAGGCCCCAGTGAGTGGACACATCCCAGGGGTTCAACTATTAGCAGATTGTTTGGTAGTCTTGTGCGCCAGTTTGCAGTATTCTGCCTGGGCTTCCCTTAGCGTGTTAATAAGGCTAAGACCCCTGGGAAACCCCGCAGGGGCTCCGTGGTCCGATAGATGTGACCCTTGAGTCCTCTCTTGACCTGGCATTCGAGCCTGGTCCTCCTGCCGGAGTTTCTGGGTCTGACCAGTGGGCCTCCTTCACTCCTGCTTTTTCAGCTGCTCCTGCCTTTTCTTTAGAGGTGGAAAGGGGGAGGGGTGGACAATGGCTGAGCCCCGGATCTTCGGGGTGAGGTTCCTGGGGTGGGGAAGGGGTTGACTTGGGGGCCTTGGGCTTTGTTGGACCCCACTTGGATTTCTGTACCCTCGGAGCAGGTCTTGATGTTACAGAGTGTGGGATTCTCTTTTGCTCCCTCCTTGTATAAGTTAGATTTGGCGTCTACCCCTCCCCGGGTTCGGTTCAGTGAACACCGACGGTTCTTTGGTTCTGTCTTTCCAGAGGTTTCCGGCTTCCCGAGCCCAGTCACAGTGGGTGCGGGAAACCTTGCGGCTGACCTGCACAACCAAGCTTTTGCTTTCATGATGGATTCGCGTTCCTTTGTTGTATGGATCTTTGTGTCCTTACTGGGTTCGTTACGAAGTTAAAGAGTCATCCTGGTTAGCAGACTGCCCTTTCTTCTCTTTGGAAGCATGGCATACGTTCTGTTGGTTCCGCACTCTTGAGTGGCGGAAGGCTCTGACGGCACTGCAGGTTTTCCTGGGGGGCGCATTTGAGCATCTCGAGGAGTGCTTGTTTGCCTCTGCCCTTTTGTGGGATGTTGGTATGATGCAGCTTCATGTGCAGGTTCCTTCCCTTTCGGCTGCATTGGTTGAGGAGAACTTGTGTACACGGGGCCTGCTGGATTCGGCCCTGCAGTTCTCCCTCCTTGAGTTGTGCGCTGTTGAAACTGTTCGCGCCGCTCCTGCAGGATGCGGTTTTGCGGTATTTTGCTTCTCAGCTCGCGTGTCAGCTGGCGGTGCTTGCTTCTTCCTTGGAATCTGCTTGGACCCTGGCTCTTCAATTGTCTTCACCTTTTTGTCTGTTGCTGTTTGCAGAGTCTGCGGTGATGCAGTATTTGCAGGCAACTTCGGCTGTTTGCCATCCTATGACGGAATTGTTGATTCTCCGTGGGGTTTGTGGGGGGCCGTCCTGATGAGGTCGTGCCAGGGCTCAGGGTTCTTTTTCTCGTGGTAGGCCAGTGGTGTCAGGTTCGGCGCCAGTGCAGCGTACGGTGCCATCTGTTTCTGTTTGGTGCGGGGATCTCCCTTTGCGCCATTTGTGTGCAACAGTAAAATCAGTATACTGATCACAAATCTCTCTCTATTGAAAAAATTTGAAGGCACATCATACGATCTACTGAAACAGGCAAAGCCACAGAAAGACCCTCGGGTTCAGACACTGAGCAAGCAGCGCCTGAAACCAAGGCTGGGCTGGCCACCAAGGACCCAGAAGGACAACTCTTCCCTGGTAAGTCTCCAAGTGAGCCAGGACCTGGAGCAACAGCTGAACTGGGAGAAACAGGTATGGGTAACCCCACCTTGCCCAGTCCTGTTCCTGCCTGAAGGTGTCAACTCCGACGGCCTCACAGTCGGGGGAAGGGTGCTACATATACTGTACTGGGAGACGTCTTGACCACGTCGATGTGAAGAGATACACTTCTGAAGGCTCAAACATCCAGCAGAGCCAACTGAATGAGTTGGCATCAAAAATCCATTCCGTGGAAAGGGGAATGAACCAGAATAGGCCATCTGCCAGGACACTGGACACCCCCCCGAATGTGAACTGCCAGGAGCGCCAAACCCCAAGAACTTAGCAGATGAGTCACCTGAAGTGATCAGCCCCAAAGAGCCAAAGACTGCAGTGAACCCCTGTGGTTAAGGAACTGAACCATTGAGGGAACAGTCTGAATGGAGCCGGATCGTCGATCTGCAAGCGACCCGAATCCTCCAGAGCGACATCCACACAGTCGCAAACTCCAGCACTATGCTGTGAGCCCGATGGAAGGATGGACCCTACCGACCATGGCCGGCCTGGTGCGCACTAATCACAAAGCCCTTGCGGGGTTTCCCCAGGCCGTTAGCCTTGATAACATGCTGAGGGAAGCCCAGGTAGGGTACTGCGAACTGGCGCCCAAGACTACCAAGCAAACTTCTAAAAGCTGAACCCGGAGACGTGTCTACTCACAGGGGCCTAGCAGGGGGTACCACCAAGAACACAGCTATGTATATATAAAGACCCCCAATTATAGATAAGGGACAACCAACCAAAGGCAAACTCCCCCCACCAGGCAGGAAAACAAAAACAAAAGAAAAAACCCGCAAGAGGACAACGTACCCAGATGGAACAGAGCCGGCCGCTATAAGAGGGGATAACTAGCTGTGCAGTACTCTGCGCCCCTACCAATGATGAAAACTACTTCCTACTGAGAGGCAAACAAGGGCAACAAAAACCCAGCTGATTCCAAGGATGGCCAAGTATCGAGCACTAAAAGACACAGTGGAGGTAGCTCCCAAGGCGACTTGTGGAAGGTGGCCCCAAGCCCCAAGATCAGTACTTACCGGGCACCTAGGGAAGAAAACCCTAGGCGCATGCAGCTCGAGTACCGTAGAATACTACTCCTGGCTCACACACCACCTGTAGAGACAGACCACTTCACAAGGCACAGAAACTGAGACCAAAGCAGGAGCCAGAGGCACAAGACCTCGCCAGTAGCACATCAGCCAAGAATTGATAGTTGGATCGCTGGTGTGAGGGGTCTGGAGCTTCCCCCTTCCCTGTCCCGGGGAGGGGAAGTTGCACAGACAGTGGTGTGGCAACGTGATGGCATCATGCTCGTTTGCTAATTTTCGTTTGGGGAGTTCTGTCTACTCATTCTGCTTTCAGTAGCAATATTTTCACCAGAATAGGGGTTTGTTTTGGGGCGCCTACCTTTCTTGGTGCCAGACCTGGTCAATGGCAGACAAAGAATGCTCCAACCACACGGGTTTCTATAGGCCATTGTTCCTTGTGCCTTGTCTGAGGGAGCTGTGTTCTGGCTCCCTCAGATGAGGGAGATTGTACCAGTCTTGGCTCTCAGGAAAAAGAGAGCCAGACGTCAGTGGTAGGGGGTCAACCATTGTTGAAAAAGACCGAGTCGTTGGAGCAAATTCCGCTCCTATAATTCTCTTGGACAAAGTGTTATGGAGGTCAAATTAGTGCTTCTACCATCATCAACACGCTGTCAACAACCACAAGGGAAGTGTCTTTCCAAAATCTTATCTAAGTCATTATTGGCCAGTAATGTTAGATAGATATGATTAATTCCGGTTAGGACTCGAATGAACGACTCAACACTGGTAATTAAGCCTTGATCCTTATCTAATAATATAAATGTTTCATCTGATATAACTGTCATATATTAGAATTCCGGCTTACAGCTAGTGCCCTTTAACAGGAACAAGAAGAGGAAACAAGAATTAACCTTGGTACATCAGTTACTTGGGTGGTGGATTAGGCCTACCATACAATAAGATAAGGCACCTCCAAAATTTATTTACTAATGTATGTACTCTAGTTTAATACTGTAGTTTGATTGACTGCATATATATAAATTTAATATAAACCCCCCCTAATGTGTAAGGATCAATTTGTGAGAATATTTCAGAAATACAGTCCACTAAACATCATACAAATTGCTATCGAAATATATAAATTAACAAATATAAATCTATATAAATTCATATAAACTGAATAAATATAAATCTCACAGGTCGGTTCCCACACCACCGGACGCCATGCGAAACGACCTGAAATGCCCACAAATCGTGGGACCAGGCATTAGTGATCAGTGCAAGCCTCTCCCCAATTGCCCCGTCAGTGGGGCGAACCGCAAAAGGGCCGGCGCCCCTTACAAGACCCAGAACCTTGCCCAGAGTGAACACTGCACCGACCAGACGAGGGCGAGTCCAAAGGAAGAGCTGAACCCGAACCTGACACCAGTGGCCTACTACGACGAGAGGAACCCCGAGCCTTGGCACGACCCTTCCGGGAAGGTCCACCACGGGACCCCCGGAGCACCAGCAAGTCCGACATAGGACTGCAAGAAGCCAAAGCAGCCTGAATACACTGTGCAACGGTGGAAGCCTCAAACAAAAGAGGGCAAAAGAGGGAAGACATCGTAAGAGCCAAGGCCCAAGCAGATTAAACAGAGGAGGCAAGCACCGTCTGCTGACATGTGAGCCGGGAGGCATAAAACAGAGCCACCGCATCCCACAAGATCGGAGCGAAAAGCTTCAGCAAGGCAGCCGACGAGCGAGCCGCCGAGGCCAAGGCGCCAGACCCAGGAACAGCCCCAAGCACCCCCACATCCTCAGTGAGCCAGTCGGAAACAGCTCCAGGAGGGAAAAGAAGCGCAAGGCTGCAACCAAAAGGCCCCGAGCACGCAAGTCCTCTACCACCTGTACCACCGAAAGGGAGGGAACCTGCACATGGAGCTGAACGACACCAACATCCCAGGGAAGGGCAGGAGCAAACAAGCACTCATTGAAGTGCTCATGGTTGCCCCCCAGGAAAACCTGAAGCACCGTCGAAGCCTCCCGCCACTCAAGCGTGCAGGAACAGCAGAAGGAGTGCCAAGCCTCCAAGGTAAAGACAGGACAGTCCGCCAGCCAGGACGACTCCGGAACCTCGTAACAGAGCCAGAAAGGGAACAAAGTTCCAAACCTGAAAGCCAAGGGATCCATTGCCGAGACATAATTCAGGTCACGCAGGAAGTTTGCGGCAAGGGCCGCCCACACCACAGCAGGTTGGATGCGATAAGCTGAAAACCTCCGAAAAGATGGAACCGAAGCACCTGGGGAAACACGGAACTGAACCAGGGGAAGGGGCAGACACCAAGTCCAATTCGTATGCAGAGGGGGGAAAAGAAAACCCCAATCCTTGTAACAGTAAGCCTCGCTCTGAGGGTAGAAAACCCAGGCAGGGTCCAGTGGGACCCTGCCCCTCCCCAGCCCCAGGGTCCTCCTTCGCAGGACCCGGGGCTGAGTCCTTTCCCCAAGCACCGACCCCACTAGACAAGGCCGGCGCAGTCGTAGAAGCCGGATATAATGAGGCCCAATGGTCAGACCCAGAGGCTTCGGCCAGGGTAGGAGACTCGAATGCCTCCGTCGCCACACCGGAAGGGGCATCCCGCGAGGCTGCCCGAGTCTCAAGACCAACTAACTCCTGCCCCGACTCCGAAACCCTCAGATGTTTCGG
Source organism: Procambarus clarkii (assembly GCF_040958095.1). Taxonomy (NCBI): domain Eukaryota; kingdom Metazoa; phylum Arthropoda; class Malacostraca; order Decapoda; family Cambaridae; genus Procambarus; species Procambarus clarkii. The sequence continues at coordinate 2,224,809 of NC_091176.1, forward strand.
GGCTGGAAGCAGGGGAGGGGGACCAGAACGAACAACAGGAGGGGAAGGACCAGGAGGTGCGGACTGAACCAGGGTCGAAGCGACCCCCACCCCTAAGTCCAGGTCCCTATAAGCAAAACGGGGCATCCGGGTGAGCAACCAACCGAGCGTGTTGCAACAACCAAAACCTAGAATGCAACGCCTGCGCAGCCTGTACCCGAAGATGATCATCCACAGATTGGGTAAATTGAGGCACCAGCAAGCAACAATACTCACAGGACTCGGGGTCGAAAGTCTCACTGACTCAACAGGCTGCGTGATGGAGGCAAAAACAGTGAGAGTTGCCCATGAGACAAGGGGACCGAACAACCCTCAAACTCGCATGAAGCGAGGGGGGACCCCAGGGTCACATCCATCAAACCCACGTGTCCTCTAGAGGATTCCCAGGGTCCTGAGTGTTTACTTGAAGAGGACTCACACTCAGGTAAACCCAGGCAGGGTACTGCTAACTGGCGCCCAAAACTACCAAACTGTCTAAAGTTGAACCCCAGGGATGTGTACACTCACGGAAACCAAGCAGGGGGCACCACAAAGTATCAGGGTGAGGCCAAACATCAGTGGCAAATAGGGCAGAACCCCCACCATGGCAAAAAGAAAACCCCACAAGAGGACAACGTACCCCAAGGAACAGAGTCGGCCACCATGATAGGTGACAACTACCTGTGCAGCACCCTGCGCCCCTTACCAGTGTGAAAACTGCCTCTTACCCTAAGGTAAACTAGGGAGACAAAACGCCCAATTACCCAAAGGGCGGCCTAGAAACTGAGCAGTAAAATGGACACACAGAGGCAGACCCCGAGGAACTTGTGGAAGGTAACCCCAAGCTCCAAGGGCAGTATTTACAAGGCACCTAGGAAAGGGAACCCTAGGCGCATGCAGCCTGAGTACTGAGGAATAACTCCTGGCACTTGCACCCCTGGAGAACAGGAGCCACACACAAAGCACAGCGCTGCAAAAATACTAGATCCAGAGCACGCAACCAAGCCGATAGCATCAGCATCAAGAACTGGGGTGTGGATCGCTGGTGCAGTAGGTCTGGGGCTACCCCTTTCCCCTCCCTGGGAGGGGGGCTGCTCAGACAGCGGCGCGACGACGGGTGACGTCATACTTGTTTGCTCGTTTTTGTTTGGAGAGTTCTATCTACTCGTTTGGCTTTTGGTTGCAATTTTCACCAGAATAGGGGTTTGTTTTGGGACGCCTACCTTTCTGGGTGCCTAACCCGGTTGATGGCAGACATAGAATGTTTCCAATTACACGGGGGTTTCTAAAGGCCATTGCTCCTCTTGGCTCTAGAGGTGGCCAGGTTCTGGCTCGTGGTCCCCGGTAGGCGCATAAGAACTCTATGCACATGATTGATGCCAAAGTCTGACATTAGCATATCAGCCTAGTAAGCTCCGGGGGAGCCGTAGGGGCTTCCCACAGAAAGAGTTGCATTTTTTACAGTGGCTAATTGAGAGAACAAGTTTATTTATTGCCACTGTATGAAAGTCAACATGAAACATTAATATTTGTGCAGTACACTGCGCCCTACCAATGATGAAAAGTACCTCCTACTCAAAAGGCAAACAGAGGCAAACATGCATGGAGGGGAAATCTTGTTACTGAACTGTTTGCAAATGAGCACCTTGCTCAAATTTAAACAAGTGCAAGTAATGTAAAATGTATTTATTGCCAACTACAGTAACATTATTTACAAGAGTAGTTTGGAACCCAATATTTCCAGATTTTTTCATAATTTCTTTAAATCCCTATCTGAGCAATATACTGTACATTAAGCAACAAATATATTATTTTAATCATTACAATAATTACAAAAGTATGATTTCCATATACTCACCTTCTATAATAATGGTCTTTGAATCAACAATTATGACACCTCCTGATTTAACCTCGCCTGTCTTGGACGAGAGTTTGTTGAGAATAATTTTTTGGGGAGGCTCAAATCCCTCTGGAATATAGATGTCGCCAAATGGTTCCTGTTGTGGGAACAAATAGTATTTTATCTTGGTCACTGTTAAATACTATACTTCTTAGCCAGTACACTCACTGATGTCAACCAATATGTTAACATTAAATATAGAAAAAACGTACTGCAGTACATTTTATTTGCATTTAACCATATAGATCCTAAAATAAATAATACAAAGGCCAATAGTAAAAATGGGGAAGATTACGAGTCTTATGTAAATGAAAATCAACTTGAAAACCAATTTAAACCATTACATTGAGTGTATAATGTAAAGAGACTTCTAAAAAGAAATAGTATAGTATATAGTACAATAGTGCTATAATAGTAATAGTAGTACTATAGTAGTAATAGTACAGGGCATAGTATCAAAAATCAAATACTGTACTGTATAGGAAAATCTGTCAATGGACAAGAATATCACAGAGCAGCAAGTTTTGAAATTTTAGATTCTATCTAGATTCTTTAATTCCAAATACCTGTAGTTATAATGCTTATGAGACAACTCTACACTGGTACTGGTTGCATATGTTCACATATGACAATGATAGAGTGATGGTACAGTGATGTATTTCTAAGTAAAGCAGAATAAAAATAGGCTCACTGATATTTAATTTTTTTAAGTACTGCAGGAAAGATGTATACTAACAATTTAAATAAAGCTTAACCAGGCAGGGGCTAGAGGAAATATCTTCATGCTCAAAAAACCAACGTTGAATGTAATGAAACGCCATTTTCTGGGTGAGACCCGGAGGCTCCCCGGAGCTTTACCAGGCTGATATGCTAATGGGGTTCAGTCCCTGAGCCCATTATGTGCCTCTGTAACCCTTTCCACTACCGCCCACAAGATGGGTATGGGGTGCATAATAAATGAACTAAACTAACTAATATCAGACTCTGGCATCAGTCATGTGTATGGAGTTCTAGGGCTTACCGGGGATCACAGCCAGAACCTGGCCCCCTCAGAGAGGCAAGGGAAGCAATGGCCTATAGACACCCCCGTGTGGTTGAAAGCATTCTATGTCTGCCATCGACCGGGTCAAACATCCAGAAAGGTAAGCATTCCAAAACAAACCCCTATTCTGGTTAAAATTGCTACCAAAAGCCGAACTAGTGGATAGAACTCCCCAACAGAAAACAAGCAAACTACTATGACGTCACACGTCACCGCGCCGCTGTCTGCACAGCTCCCACCTCCCCGGGAGGGGAAAAAGGGAGCCCCAGACATCTCACGCTGGCTATCCACCCATCAGTTCTGAGGCTGGATGTCAAAACTCGCGTAAAACCTCCGACCGGAGGGAGGGAGGGTTGCCGGGGAGCCTCCGGGTCTCACCCAGAAAATGGCGTTTCATTACATCCAACGCTGGTTTTCTGGGGGACGCCTCGTCGGCTCCCCGGAGCTAACTACCTACAGAGGAAGGTCAAAGGGACGGAACCGGGAGGCAGACACCACGCACCCCTCGACAGAAGCGAGACAACCGGCAGCAAATGCCAACCCAAGGCGACACAGCCCCGAAAGAGCCCGGGAACAATACGAGACAATGAGCAGCAAGGCCCCTGTACGAACACCAAAAGATCTGTGCCCGAATGACAGCAAGAACACGCCGCCCAGACGGCAGCATAAGCAGTGAAGCCACGAACGTCATGGGCATGGGTTAAGAACACAGGCAGGCTAGCCGCAATAACACGGCGGACAACCCGAGACACCGTCACCCGCGAACAGGGAAGAACGGAACCGGATCAACTCAAAGCGCGCCCCGGACATAGAGGGCGCGGCATGCAAATAACAGCAGAGGACCGCCACTGAACCCAAAACACAACACACCTGCGGCCCGACCAACCAAGCACCAACAAACCAAGAACCCCTCCAGAACGCAGCAGCCCCATCCCGTGCCAGAAAAGATGGAGATGGCTGCCACCGAACAACCAAAACACCAAGACCGAAGGAGCAGAAAATCCCCCGCGGAGGAGAGCAAGAAACCCAACCCGACCCCCAGAGGCAAATGCCAACAGGAAAAAAGAGCAGATGAAAAACAAACCGGAACCGAAGGGGCACCACCAACCGAGGAGAAGACAGAGCACGCTGGCCAGAGACCAGGACGGTGCAAGCGGCGCATGAACAGGCTGGAGGTGAGACAATGCATGAGACAGCTTACTAATGGCGCAGAAGCAACGCCAAGACCGAAAGCAAGCCGAAGCGGCTCTGCCAGCGCCGCACAAAACGAGGCGACAGTATGCGGCAAGAAGACGGCCCCCATCCCCCACCAGAAAACCAAGCCGACGCTAACAACCGCAGCCACCTAAGAAGAGACAGGAGGAAAAGGAAGGACCGCCAAAATACCCCATACTGCCGCCAAGAAGAAGCACGCAGGTGGGACACCAACAATGAAGCCACCAGACCACCAGGCGAGACACGCGAGGCAGAATGTAATCAGCCCCGACAAGGTTCACCCGAGCCCAGGAAAAGGCGGAGCCACGGGAAGATCTCAAGCGCGACCACCAAAGCCCAAGGCGGCAAAAAGGAGATGGAACTTCTGCTGAACAGAAAGCTCCCCAATGCGAGCAAGCCCGCCAGGAGATCAGAAACGACGGGTCCGAAGCGAGACATCGCAAGACCCTGACAACCAACAGGCAGGGCAAGCCAGGAAAACCGAAGGAGGTGTAAGAGTTGCCACCAGAACAGTACCCGAACCAAGGGGGTACGAGCAACGAAAACAGACCAAGACACATAAGCGCACTATATGACACAGACTGAAGGAATGCTCAAGAAGCCAAGGAACACACAAAGAAAACCCCTTCAGCAGAGGAGGAAACAAAGGGAACGCACAAGGAAGGGAAGCAGCAGAAACCGAACCCCTCCCCATACAGCAGCAAGTGCAGGCAAAACCGAGCAAAGGAAATGCCAGGGAAGCGACAGGGGAGAGGCAGGACGAAAAAACCAAAGCTCAAACCCCAGGAAACACAACCAGGGGTGGACAATCAGGCGTGGACAGAACCCACGCACACAGAAGGGCCAAGACAGGGACCTGAAGACCACAAAAAATAACTCAAGTAAACCCCCATATGCAAACCCCAGGCACAAAACAGCAGCAAAGTGCCACACCACAACCTGAGACAGGAACAAGGACATGCCACCACGAAACACGTTACCAATGCACACGTGCAGCAGCAACATGCACCACACGCAACATGTATGTAGCAACTTGTCTCTGCAAAGGCAGAGAACGGTGCAGGCAGACTCCAGGCCGACCCCAGACAGGGCCAACGGAGACACGACAGAACCCAGCAGGCCCAGGAACCCGCACACCAGGCGACCGATGGCGGAGAAACCTGCCCAATATCTGCTTGATGGGGTTCTGGGAGTTCATTTACTCCCCAAGCCCGGCCCAAGGCTAGGCTTGACTTGTGAAAGGTTGGTCCACCAGGCTGGTGCTTGGAGCGGCCCGCAGGCCCACATACCCACCACAGCCAGGATGGGCCGGAACCTCTATTAGAAAACAGGCTAGTGTTCTCTTGAAGTCCACAAATGTACCGGCAATATGGCGTATGCTCGCAGGTAGGACGTTTCACAACCACAGACCCCTGATGTTTATACAGTGTTCCCCAATTGTGTCTATGGCACCACTGCACTCCACTGGTACTATCCCGCATGTTCTTCCATATAGGCGGGACCAAAGAGCCAGAGCTCAAACCCCCCAAGCACAACCAGGTGAGCCCTACCAGGTGAGTACATAACCAGCACCACAACCCACACACCTCATAACACGAAGAGGTGGGTCTCTTGAATGACTCTGACACTAGCATGGGTTGAACATGCCTATGAGTGGGACTGGAAGGGTTGAAAAGGGAGTCACTGGTGTGCCAACGGTCTCATTTGTACAGAAATATACCTAAATAAAGACAGGTATATAAACATCTCCGCATCCAGCGCCCGGCCAAAAGACGCCAGACCACAGAAACTCACCTGTCGAACGGAGGAACAAACGTGACACGATCCAACAGTGCCAAGAAAATTCTGGGAGCACCGCCAGGTGAAGAAGCCAGAGCTGGACATGCAGGAGAGCAGGGTAGAGGCGAAGGAGGAGGCCCAATGGGAACCCAACCGGGCCACAAGTAGCCCAACTAGGCTACAAGTAGCCCAATACGGCGATCCGGACTAGGAGCAGACTGACGTTCCAACAATATGGGAAGTAGCGAAAACCTTCCCAAACCCTCGAGAACTCAGAAGCAAACACCAGTCCTGAAGGCACACAAAGGCACAGTCGCACCCGAGACCAAAAGTCATGTAGAACCCCAAGAACAGGGAAACATGAAGATACCCTATCCCAAAAAAGGGGGGAGCAACGGACAATAGCACCCACCTACAGGACGGAACCAACCAACTCAAAGGACAAGGAACTGAGCCCGGGGAGGTAGGAGGAAAAACCCACTCCGCGTAACCGCAAGCCCCGTCTAAAGGGGAGAACCCCCCCCCCGGTGGGTCCTATGGGGCCTAGGCCCCCCAAGTCAGCCCCTCCCCAGCCCCAGGAACCCACACGACAGGCCCCGGGGCCGAGCCGTCCCCCCAAAGCCCGAGCTGTACCAGAAAACTAGGGCAGCCGCGAGTTAAAAGCTCACGTTCTCTAAGGAAGGGAGCCCACTAGCAGACTCTTACAACACGGCTGGAGGAACAGGCTCGAATGCCCCCGTCACTACCCCGGAAGGGGAATTCCCCGAGACCGCCCGAGTCTCAAAACCATCGAACCCCACCCTGAACCTGCAGACGGTAAGGAAACGAATAGAGGCAGGAAAGGGGGGATCCAGGAGTGACAAGGGGGCGTAGAAGGAACCGAAGCAACCAACACCCCCATGTCCCAAAACTAACCAAAAAGGGGCAGTCCCAGGGAGCAAACAAACGAAAGCGTTGCCACCACCAAGGCTCAACGTGCAATGCCTCTGCTGCCTGCACCTGTTTAGTCAGCACACAACTGGGTAACCGAGACACTATGAGCAACAAAACTCGCAGGACTCCGAGTCGAAGTTGTCAACGACCCGACAGGCAGCAGACGGAGGCAAATACAGTGAGAGTCACCCTGAGACAAAGGGGCAGAACAACCCTCGAACTCGCACAAAGCGAGGGGGGACTCCGGGGTCACATCTATCGAACCCACGCATCCCCGTGAGGATTCCCAGGGTCCTGAGATGGAATCATGCTCAGGGAAGCCCAGGCAGGGTACTGCTAACCGGCGCCCAAGTCTACCAAATAATCTTCTAAGAACTGAATCCCAAGGATGCGTACACTCAAGGGGACCTAACAGGGGGAAACCACTAGAAGAAGGAAGAGTACTCAGTACACAAAGGGAAAGAACCAAGGCAGACCCCCCACCAGGCAGACAAACAAAAGAAAAGGAAAACCCCTCAAGAATACAGCGTACCCAAGCGAAACAGAGCCGGTTGCTATGATTGGTGAAAACAAGCTGTGCAGTATCCCGTGCCCCTTCCAGCATAAAACTGCCCCTCACCCTAAGGCAAACAAGGGAGACAGAACACTCTAGCACACAAAGGGCAGCCGAAAACCAAGCAGTAAACTGCCTAGCAGAGGCAAAACCCAAGGAACTTGAGAAAGATAACCCCAAGCCCCAAGGGCAGTGCTTACAGGGCACCTAGGGAAGGAAACCGTAGGTGCATGCAGCCCGAGTACTGGGGAATTACTCCTGGCTCATGCACAGCCTAGAAGACAGCCACCACACTCTAGGTACAGTGCTGAAACAACCACTGGAGCCGGAGCACATGACCGTTACCCATAGCATCAGTCTCAGAACTGAAGGGTGGATAACCAGGCAGGGGTCTGGGGCTTCCCCTTCCCCATCCCAGGGAGAGTGGAGCTGCGCAGACAGCGGATCAGCGACTTGTGACTTCATGCTCGTTTCTTTTTGGGGAATTCTATCCACTTGTTCGGTTTTTGGTGACTAGTGACCTCATGCTTATTTGCTTGTTTCTTTTTGGGGAATTCTATCCACTTTTTCGGCTTTTGGTAGCAATTTTCACCAGAATAGGGATTTGTTTTGAGACGCTTGCCTTTCTGGGTGCCTGTCCCGGTCGATTGCAGGCATAGAATGCTTCCAACCACACGGGGGGGGGGGGGGGGGGGTTCAATAGGCCATTGCTCCTCCATGCCTCTCTGAGGGGGCCAGGTTCTGGCTCGTGGTCTTCGGTAGGCCCATACACATGACTGATGCCAAAGTCTGACATTAGCATATCAGCTTGGATAAGCTCTGGGGAGCCAAAGTGGCTTCCCCCAGAAATCAGCAATGAATGTAATGATATGCAATTTTTTGGATGAGCCCCGGAGGCTCCCAGAAACTATCAAGCTGACGTGTGCCATATTTGTTCAGTGTGTCTCGGAGGACACACACTGGCTCTCACTGACACAATCAACACATTGGTGTCGACTTCACTTTGCCTCAGATCTACAAGATTTTGTTGAAGTTCTTGGTGTACTATTGCTCTTTGGCTCACTCATCAGCTCTATCATGTATTCGGAGGCCAACATGAGATGGAGACCACATGAAATGGACTGTTATCATCATTAATAATTTGGTTGTATTTGTGTCTAGCTTCAGACACGAGCATGTTACAGTTATGTCTTAAAGACTTGAGAGCAATTAAGGATGATAAAAAGTGACTTACAATTATTGTATCAAGTTTGTAGACTTGTACACATTTCAGTGCAAGGAGCAAGGCAAATAGTTCGGTCAGAAGGGTAGAGGCCCAGTTGTTTATACGGACTCCCCACTCAAAATATAAGCCATCGCCCATTGTCAGGACAACTGCACTTCCAGCTGCACCCGTGGGGCGGTGTAGGGAACCATCAGTGTACAGTATATGATTTGTTGGATGATGATTGCTTGTTTCCTTATTTTCTTTTTTGGGGAGTTCTTTTGTTCTGTTTGCATGTAGGTTGCAATTTTAACTAGTTAGAAGTTGGTATCAACCTGTTCTCTTACAAATTACGTCTGAATTTAGTTGTTTTCCCGTACGGCCGAAAATGGACGTACATAACTTGAAAATGAAAAATAATTTAAAATAAATTTTGGATTTTTTTTTTTCTAAAACAGCAAGTTAAGGATCCTCTTGTAGATTAGGAGGGCAGGAAGTTCTCTTAAGGTTTCAAAACGTCATGATTAACGAACAAATTCACAAGGGCCGTGACGAGGATTCGAGCCTGCGTCCGGGAGCATCCCAGACGCTGCCTTAATCGACTGAGCTACGACAGGGTTAAAAGAGTTGACTCTTTTAACCCTGTCGTAGCTCAGTCCATTAAGGCAGTGTCTGGGATGCTCCAGGACGCAGGTTCGAATCCTCGTCACGGCCCTTGTGGATTTGTTCATTTGATGCATCACGTTAGTGTGATCTCTGTGTGTAGTGATCGTTAACGGTTTCAATAAACCATTAATTGAACGTTTCATCCCCTAAACTAATCGAGTATAAGCCGGAAGGCTCAAACAGAAAATGGGACAGTACAGTACAGGACATCAATTTTGTGAGCTGATTTAATTTCAAATTACGTCATTTTTGGCCATAGCGTGCATACGCGTGAAAAGCGACATTATTTTATGAGGACGGGTTGGGTATTGGTCGCCTACCTTTCTGGGTGCCTTCCCCGGTCGATGGAAGACATGACAAAAATCTAAATATACAGTGCTCATATGACCATTACTCCCTGCACCTCTCTGAGGGGGTCACAGGTTCTGGCTCGTAGTCCCTGGTAAGTAAAGAACTCCAAGGACTGATGGCATCAAACCAGTATGGCACATGTCAGTTTGATAGCTTAAGGGGGCCGACGGGGCTCCCCACAGAAAGCATGAATTACTAAAGTACTGTATGAGCGTGGCAGAGGAATTTAAAGTTGACACTACTGTACTGTAGTACCGTTTCTGACAAAACTAATGCAGAAGATTTTCTAGGTTATTGCCAGGGAAGAAAAAGTTCTGGTGGAAAAGATTCTGAGAGCAAAACACTGCATTTAATTTTCCATGTTGTTAATAATAACATATGTCATTACTCATTCTGCTTACCAATCTGCTGAGGTCGTATATTGCAAGCCACTTAATCTCTGGGATGGTCTTCTTATCAGGGAGCGTGAGTGTGATATCTTTATTAAGGTAACGGTCCAAGATATTGGTCCTGAGAAGGAAGAGTTGTGTAAGTATGAGTTCAGAATTTAAACAATTAGCAAATTCATATTCTAGGCAAACATAAAAACTAATTTCTCCTTACATTTTTTTTGTTGCATAATAGTTTTAATAAAGCTGCCCTTTGTGGCAAGTGTATACTATGACACGACCCTATGAAATCATAATAAAAGGGGATATATTGCAGTAATTTTGAACATGAGCAGTATTGTATATTACATGTGTCAACTATATTACATGTGTCAACATGTATATTACATGTGTCTTGTGTCAACTACATTTACAAAACCCTGTTCTTAAATGCAAATCCTTGTCTGAAACTCTTCTTGGACAGATGTAATAGGACCCATTATCACCACATCAGAAATAAATATCTCTTTGATACCCCCAGAGTTAAACTTAATCTGTGTAAACACTCTATGCAAATAAAGGGACCCAGTTTATGGAACTCACTCCCTACTGAATTGAAAAGCTGTCCAACTTTTACATCATTCAAAATCAATACTAAAAAGTACCTAATTTCATCTTCATAGTTTTTCACTTTTTGCCTTAAAATTGCACTGTATCAATTGCTACCCAATCTCCCAACCTTTATGTTCCCAATTTGAACATCTTTACCATTGTGATCATTGCTGTTTTCCTATATGTGCTGCCAATCTGTTGTATGGTGTTTATAAATCTTGTTTATCTGTATCTTTTGCTACCCAGTCTCCCAATCTTTATATACCCAATCTGAACATCTTTACCATTGTGATCATTGCTGTCTTATATGTGCTGCCAATCTGCTGAATGGTGTCTATTAACCTTTAACCTTGTTTAAATTACTAATCAAGCTGTCAATGTAATCAATCAGAGCTTTAATATAACAATGTGCTTTAATATACCTACTTATCTCTCTCATCTCATTTTTCTCTTGTAATGTATCTTTATCATTTATCAATTCTGATTGAAATTACCTACTTAAAATTATCTGCTAGATTAAGGACCTGCCCGAAACGCTGTGCGTACTAGTGGCTTTACAAGAATGTAAATACTGTACTATCCAATGTATTCTCACAAACCCAATGTACCTTCTTGTATATATACAAATAAATAAATAAATAAATAAACATGTAATGTTGCACTATTTCATTGGTCCTAAGTTCTGACTGGTCCTGAGTGATTGGTTCAACATGGTCCTGAGTTCTCACTGGTCCTGAGTGATTGGTTCAACATGGTCCTGAGTTCTCACTGGTCCTGAGTGATTGGTTCAACATGCAATGCAACATTTAAAATCAATAATAATTATTATAGTATATAAAATTGAGAGATTTTAAACATTATTTCCTGCTTGGCTTCTTTTTAGTTGAATAATGTTTCCCTGTTATACAATTGGTACTGTATTTTAAATTGAAGACTACATAGGTTTCTTCCTATCGTTGAAATGTGCACTGGAGTACATAAAGGAAAGTGTGTTGCAAATTTTGCACACATATATGAATAACAGAATTTTTTTTCTTACCTGCCGAGCTCATTAGGAACAATGAAACCTTGGGGTCCTGGACGGGGTCTCGAGCCAGCCCAGAAGAATGTGTCGCCACCATTACCATCGTACATAAAACCCTTTATTAAAAATGTTGTTTCGTCGACAGCATAGACATCGCCACCCACCTGCAAGTCATATATTCTCTGTATGATTGACTGATTGATTGATAAAGATTAAGCCACCCAAGACGTGGCATGGGCATGAATAGCCCATAATTCTCTGTATGAGGATGAAAATGCTGTATAACCTGAAATAACTCTCACTTACTGAAAGAAAGCAGCTAAAGAGTTGTTACAAGCATCCATGATATACAAAGGTCGTTCCAGGAAACACTTCAGAGAACAAAGTGACCTTAACCACTGTGCTGCGCGGAGTTTATTGAGAAATTCCCCGGTGCGCATGAAATGAAGTGTTTCTAAAAAATTCTTTTTTCTTCGTAAAATGATAAATATCCTTCCCTGAACATGTCTATGTAAAAATAAGTACCAAATTCCACTTACTTTGGCTGTAGGGACGTGGACAAGATGCGCTTGTGACGTCATCAGGGCCTGGTCGCCCGTGTGTGACTCGCCCAGACACGGTCGCGCGGGCCATTCAAGCACCGGGTGTTGCCACAAATATATTTTCAATTATTTGTTTTATGCATTTCCAATGCGGTTTTATTTGTTTTTTTTATTGTATATGATGCATATTTGTGTCCTTTACAATATGTATACAGTAGAACGTTCATAATGTTCCATGGAACTGTGATACATGTGTCAGTAATGTGGCCACAATAAATGTTTATTGTCGCAATATTACCTGTTAACAAATCACTAAAATTACAATATGTACAGTTTCACACACTATTTACACAGTAACACATTGTATTACACACTCAGTACTTCGGAAGTGAGTAATAATCAACGAAGTAGTCCATGGTACACAGCGCGACTTCACTCTCGGTGCATCAGGTACAGATAAATTTTCGCTTTCTGTTTCTTCATTCTGTGTGCTTGCAAATAACGCACTCACGTACACCCTTGGCTTTAGAACTTGTAGGTTGTATGTAGCCAAGCTTGTAAAGCATAAGGTAGTATTGAAAAGATCAATTTGTAAGGTAGTCTTGAAAAGATCGCCTTGTATGGTCCCACACAGGAAGAGATTCAGCTTACCTCAAGAGTGTCCGTCAGTCAGGAAGAGATTCAGCTTACCTCAAGAGTGTCCGTCAGTCAGGAAGAGATTTAGCTTACCTCAAGAGTGTCCGTCAGCCAGGAAGAGATTCGGCTTACCTCAAGAGTGTCCGTCAGTCAGGAAGAGATTCAGCTAGCCTCGAAGAGTGTCCGTCAGTCAAGAAGAGATTCAGCTAGCCTCGAAGAGTGTCCGTCAGTCAAGAAGAGATTCAGCTATTCTTGAAAATATCTATGGAAACACCACCATGGAAGCCGCTACCACTGTTCATCTATGCTATTTGTATCAGATGCATCATCACTGAACGCAGAAAACGATTCATCTAAGTATCATCTAAATAAATAGCATAGGATTTCAAGGGTGACGCTCAGAGCTACAACTGGATACGCTCCCTATATCGTCCTTATAGGTGCTGTACCACTGGCATCCGACCTTTGTGTTAGGTCCTTATTGCGCCTGGCTTCCCCAATATTATGACCCTTATGTTCTTCAACCAATAAGGTTTGAATTTCACCGACAGAGCGTTATCTTTCAACGCTGCGTCGGACAGGTGTTTGGGAGCCAGAGGCGCGTGTACCACCCATGGTTGCTCATTGAGTACTAACCCAGCCAGCAGCCCTAGGGCATTCTGGGATTTTTTTCCAAGATGGCTGCCTCTCACTGGAGGTCCTAAGAATCCATTTCGTACACAACCAACCTCGTACACATTTAGATTGGTTACGAAAAATCAAAACGAGTTTTCTCGGTTGGCGCAGTTTTCAGGCCGACCGAGAAAACTTGGTTGGCGCAGTTAAGTGGTTAAGCAACACTTTAACACTAGTGTTCCCTGGACAAATGTTGAAGATCTATTGAAGATCACACACAATGGTGTGTATGTGAAGATGAGTGCAAGAAAGGGTTATGTGTGTGATGATGAGGACAAGAGGAGGGTATGTGTGAGAAGATGAGGGCATTAGTGGTATCTGTGTGAGTATGGACATATGAACCCACTCTTTGACTATGGACATATGAACCCACTCTTTGACTATGGACATGAACCCACTCTTTGACTATGGACATGAACCCACTCTTTGCCTATGGACATGAACCCACTCTTTGACTATGGACATGAACCCACTCTTTGACTATGGACATGAACCCACTCTTTGACTATGGACATGAACCCACTCTTTGACTATGGACATGAACCCACTCTTTGACTGGACATATGAACCCACTCTTTGACTATGGACATATGAACCCACTCTTTGACTATGGGCATGAACCCACTCTGACTATGAACATAAACCCACTCTTTGACTATGGACATATGAACCCACTCTTTGACTATGGACATGAACCCACTCTTTGACTATGGACATATGAACCCACTCTTTGACTATGGACATATGAACCCACTCTTTGACTATGGACATGAACCCACTCTTTGACTATGGACATGAACCCACTCTTTGACTATGGACATATGAACCCACTCTTTGACTATGGACATGAACCCACTCTTTGACTATGGACATGAACCCACTCTTTGACTATGGACATATGAACCCACTCTTTGACTATGGACATGAACCCACTCTTTGACTATGGGCATGAACCCACTCTTTGACTATGGACATGAACCCACTCTTTGACTATGGACATGAACCCACTCTTTGACTATGGACATGAACCCACTCTTTGACTATGGACATGAACCCACTCTTTGACTATGGACATGAACCCACTCTTTGACTATGGACATGAACCCACTCTTTGACTATGGACATGAACCCACTCTTTGACTATGGACATGAACCCACTCTTTGACTATGAGCATGAACCCACTCTTTGACTATGGGCATGAACCCACTCTTTGACTATGAGCATGAACCCACTCTTTGACTATGGACATGAACCCACTCTTTGACTATGAGCATGAACCCACTCTTTGACTATGGGCATGAACCCACTCTTTGACTATGAGCATGAACCCACTCCTTGACTATGGACATGAACCCACTCTTTGACTATGGACATATGAACCCACTCTTTGACTTTGGGCATGAACCCACTCTTTGACTATGGACATATGAACCCACTGTTTGACTATGGACATATTAACCCACTCTTTGACTATGGACATATGAACCCACTGTTTGACTATGGACATATGAACCCACTCTTTGACTATGGACATATGAACCCACTGTTTGACTATGGACATATGAACCCACTCTTTGACTATGGACATATGAACCCACTGTTTGACTATGGACATATGAACCCACTCTTTGACTATGGACATATGAACCCACTCTTTGACTATGGACATATGAACCCACTCTTTGACTATGGACATATGAACCCACTGTTTGACTATGGACATATGAACCCACTCTTTGACTATGGACATATGAACCCACTGTTTGACTATGGACATATGAACCCACTCTTTGACTATGGACATATGAACCCACTGTTTGACTATGGACTTATGAACCCACTCTTTGACTATAGACATATGAACCCACTCTTTGACTATGGACATATGAACCCACTGTTTGACTATGGACATATGAACCCACTGTTTGACTATGGACATATGAACCCACTCTTTGACTATAGACATATGAACCCACTCTTTGACTATGGACATATGAACCCACTCTTTGACTATGGACATATGAACCCACTCTTTGACTATGGACATATGAACTCACTCTTTGACTATGGACATATGAACCCACTCTTTGACTATGGACATATGTTATGATCTCAGCCTACAGGAGAAACGAGTCTCCCTCCTTGAGAGTTATTCGTCAAGCCTGACCTGATTAGAAGGTCTAGCAAAATTTGAGGTGATAACCCATATGTAAAATGGCTGGTTGGATATGTAAAACAATTTAAGATTATGGGCAGTAAGTAAGGAAATAGATAAATGACTGGCTAGGAGATGTGGACATTTTGCTGGAGGCGTGAGGCTCGCTTCCGGAGGACCTTGACCTCACTTGAGTGCCAGACATCGCAGGGGGAAGCCGCGCTCCGTTGAGCTCCCGTCAGAAGGGAACCCCTAGTGATATATCTCGAAGAGAAGAGAAGTGTGCGGACGTACCAGCTGTGGAATCGAGCTGGGAACGTTGTGGTCTCAAGTCCTGGTCGACGAGCAGATATTAAATCGCCCAGAAGCATTATTGTGGGCCGTGGGAGCGCCCTGACCAGACGCCGTCAGAGGGAAAGCGCCCTCGACCAATTAATCTGTGGTAAGCACGATATACGCCAGTTCATAGTGATCACTTGTAGTTGGTCGTGTGCCCAGCGACAGTAGCGATGTTTATTTATAAGTTAGACATGTTTTAATAAGGCAGAAGGCCTGAAATAGGAGAGTGAAGAGGGAGGAGCACGGAGCGACGTCCGTCCGCTCTGAGCGCTGGCGGACGACTGAGGGAGCCCGGCTCCGGATGGAGGAAGACCCTCCCAGTGAGTGAGGACCGCCGCCAGGCGAGGTGGAGTATGGACCCGCCCAAAACGAGGGAGTCCACTCTCACTGTATGTAGAGGACAGATAGAGGTTTGAGGCAAGCATATTGTGTGGTTATTTTTGTTTATGTGTTAAAGGGGAACATTTTATTGGAGTGTCGATGGGTTGCAGGTTTGTTCTTTGGGGAAGAAGTTGCTGAGAACTTCGAAGCCAGCAGATGATGTAGCTGATGAGACTCCAAGGTAGTGGAGCAGAGGACCTCGAGCTGTGAGGAGAAGCAGCAGTGAAGAGGAGTGTCACGTGCTTCTGTAGAGGTGGTGTAGCAGCCAAGAGAGCTGTGGAAGAACCTAACAGAAGGGTGAAGCACCGTAGTTGCACAAGGAAACTTCATGATAGCAGCCTGGAGGAGCTGCAGAGGATCCTGGTAGTGAAGCCCGGAAGAACCTAAGGATATTAGGGTTGTGAACTTCCAGAGGTGGAAGGGGAAGTTCTGGTGGATTACTTATAGGGAGTTGATAGTGTTTGGTTGTCATTAGCGTGCAAGACGCAGTGAGAGGTGAGTGACTGTTTGTATTCTTATGTCAAGGAGTGATTTAGTCTGAAGCTTAGAGTTGCAGTCGTAGGCTTGATTACCTACAGATGTATGCGTTCTAGGACTGATATTGATCGATTAATCATTGTTGTGTATCAATGAACATTTATACTGGTATATGTTATTGCATTCAAATGCTGATTTTCTATATATACATTATCTTGCTGATAGTGCAACAGTGTGTGTAGGCTTGATCAACTTGAGGAGGTTAATAGTATCAGGTGGTGAACCAGGAGATAGGATACCACTTGATAAGCTGATAATAGAGTTCTGATGGTATTGGAGTGCAACCTGATTGTGATATTATAGAGTATAGGATTCATTATTATTATATGTGTGTATGTATCGTGTATGTGCTTTGTCCAGTAAATGTGTCACAATTTGCTGGTGTTTGCCCTTGTCCTAGTGAGGCTTCCCAGGAGGTAGTAAAGAAGGAGAGAGAAAGAACCAAGAACCACTGCTGTGGACAGGGTAAGAGGTAATACTAGTAAGTCATAGGGGATTGAGGAGATCATATCTCATAAGGAGAGAGTGGGGAGTCACAGCGGCTCGAGTGGGTGTGTGCACGTGACAACGAGGCTAAGTGTTGGAGCCGCATCCCCTAAACGTGTGACGTTGAGCCCCTCTCCAAGAGCCAGAAGCGCCAAGGGTGATCTCCTAGTATAAGCACTCTGCCGAGTTGTGGGTTGGGTTGTCCATAGAGAAGGATCGACGACGACAACACCAACCAACCCACGAGTCTATAATAAAATTGGGGGCCTGTCCGGGAGAGTGAACTGACACACCCACACCCTGTCCAAGAGTGGATTTGTACACCCCTGCTGAGATAAACTGTGTGACCGCAGGTGTATACTCTCTCTCTTGGGAAGACTCACAGGACAAAGATGGATAAGGTGCAAGCATTTGTGGAGTCAGGCAAGCCTAAGGACTTGGAAGGTTGCACGAAGGATCAATTGAAACAAATAGCAGAAAAATGTGGCATCAGGTTGAAAGCATCTAAAGTAGCTGGGATGAAGGATGAGATCCTGAGGCAGTTAAGAGCCAAAAATGAAGCGGCAGAACAAGGAGCCCAGGAAGGAGCTGAAAGTAGAAAGGAGGATGATGGGCAGGATGACGTGAGATCCCAGGGATCCAGTAGGAGCAGCAAGAGTAGCCGCAGTAGCAGGAGTAGCCGGAATAGGAGCTTGGAGAGATTCCAGTTAGAGCTCCAGATGCAGCGTGAGGACAAGGAGAGACAGTTCCAGCTGGAAAAGATGAAATTAGAACTCCAGATGAAAAATGAAGCCGAGAAGGAAAAAGAGAAAACCAGGCTGGAAGTAGAAAAAGAGAAAACCAGGCTGGAAGTAGAAAAAGAGAAAACCAGGTTGGAAGTAGAAAAAGAGAAAACCAGAGTAAGGGAACTGGAGTTGGAACAAGAAAAAGAAAAAGCCCAGGTCGAAAAAGAAAAAGAGAGAACAAAACAAATGCAGATAGAAGCGAATAGAACCTTGGCTGAGCAAAGGATTGAACATGGGTTGCCAGAGAGCACCACCCAGGTATCACACCCACCAGATGTTAGGGTTAGGGAGAAGGACATTCCCTTGTTTGTTCCCGAAGAGGCAGAGAGCTTTTTCGAGCATTTTGAAAAAGTAGCCAGCATCAAGGAGTGGCCACAGGAGGAATGGGCCCAGCTGGTCCAGTTAAGATTGACCGGTGCAGCCAGGGAGGCATACACCCAATTGTCACTGGAAGAGTGCCAGGATTATGCCACAGTAAAGAGCAGCATATTGCGCTCGTTTCAGTTAACCCCAGAAGCTTATAGAAAGCGCTTCAGAGAGATGAGCAAAGTTGGAGCATGTACGTTTGCTGAGACAGCAAGAGATCTGGAAAGACAATTCCAGAAGTGGATTGAGGCTGCTGGAGTTGGATCTTATGCTGACCTGAAGCAACTAATGGTCATGGAGAAGTTCTTGGAGATGATGCATCCCGAAACAAAGTTCAAGATCCAAGAAGCAGGGATAAAGGAGGTGAAAGATGCCGCAGATAGGGCGGATATGATTACTGAAGCGTACAAGAGCTTAAGGGAGAACAGAGTGAAGAATGAGGTGAGACGCAGCAATGGCAGATCCAATGGAGTCTGGGGAGGAAGAAATTATGAGAGACCCAGAAGAGTCTGGGGTGAGAAAAATTTTGATAAATGGGCAGATAAAAGTAAGTACCCTAAAACTCAGAAGAGTAGGTCGCGCACTTCGTCTGAAAGTGAAGATGGAGGAGCTAAACGAGAAACTAATCGTGATCCAGGGAATCAAGAATCCAGTAAAGCTCCACAGAGTACGAGTAGTACGTCTGGCCCGAGGAACTCTCATGTGAGTGGGCAGAGTCAGAGCTACTCTGGTACGTATAGGAGAGATTTCTCCCAGATGAGATGTTACAATTGTAACGGATTGGGTCACGTGATGCGAGATTGTCGGCAGGGCAAGAGAGTTGTGACCCTGGCCATGTGTGACCCCCTAGGTAAATATACTAATGTGTTCCGAGACAAACCACAGAGATCAAACTTAGTGAACGAGAGGTATAGGCCGTTCATGAGCAAAGGTTGGATCAGTATAGGAGGCCAACCTGAGGTAGAAGTTGGTATCTTAAGAGATACCGGAGCTAATCAGAGCTTGATTGTGAGAAGCCTGATTGGGAATGATCGACGATTAGCTGGCAGGAGTAGGATGAAAGTATATGGGTTATTGTCTGAGAGTGACATGCCCGTATGTACTGTCCAGCTAAGGTCGGAATATGTGTCGGCAGAGGTGATGTTGGGAGAATGCCCCGAGATACCTGTTCCAGGAGTCCAAGTGATCCTGGGGAATGACTTGTGCGGGACAAAGGTGTTGCCGAGAGTCGTAGCGGAGACCGTGCCAGAGGAGTGCCCAGAAGGCCACTGCACGTGTGGGACACCTGAGAGTGTGAACCTGACTGACATCCGAGGAGATGAGTCAGGAGACCGCAAAGCCATTGAGTACCCTGTCTCGGTAGTGATGAAGACAGAGGTGGCCGACGAGGAAGACACTGGAGAAGGTGAGACAGTGTCGATTCAGCCGGTGGAAGAGATCGATATAGACATAGCGTGGCTGTTTGATGAAGGTCCAGCCCAGGAAAATGAAGTCTCGGTGAGGTCGAAAGTGAAGATGACCCAGCCGAAGAAGAATCATGTGAAGAGAGCGGACCTGAGTAGAGCCCAGACTGCTGAAACTAAGAGTTGGAAGGTGAATGCAACTGTGCTGAGTATGAATGAGGAAAGATGTGGACATACTGAGGACGGGAGTAGAGCGTCACGTTGTCCACGAGCACAGAGGCATAGGGATAGTGGAGTTAAGTTGTTTGAGATGTCAGGAGTCGACATGTTTCACAGAAAACGTGGAGGAGAGATAGTGAAGAAGAGTAATAGCCGGGAAAATGAAAGGAGAAGAGACAGTATGTGTGGAGAGATGCTTACGAGCACTCTGGGAGAGGCAAGACGACGCGTACGGTCGAATGCTGTTGGATGTAGTACAGCGCTCGAAGAAACTTTTAGGGAACGAAGAAGAGTTGAAGGAGAAGAAATGGAGTTGTATAGAGGTGAAAAGTGGGGGAAGAGGAAGATGATACAAGCATGGAGGAATAGAAGAAAGCCGAGGACTCGGTGGGAGTCGAACAGGATGATGTCTTGGATAAATGAGGAGACGCAAGGGAGGATAGTTGGTGAAGACGAGGGAGTGAAGTATGATGACAGGAGGCGAAAGTATAACGGCAGTAGATGGAAGTGTGAAAACGACAGAGGAGGTACAGACAGTAGATGTCTGACTCTGGATGTGAAGAGAGGAAGACGAGGAAACGGAGGGTGGAAACAATAAGTAGAGTGGACCGATGGAGTGCAGGCGTCCAAGGAGGACAGCCTAGCCAAGAGGTGCCAGAGAAGTCAAATCGTTTGTGAGAAGATCATATTTCTGGCGAGTTGTGAGCCAGATGTTGCAAGGAGCAACGAACTAGTTGTAGACTCCTACGGGAGTATGTAAACAGACTAACCGGTCGAACCAAGCGGTTGAGGAACGAGACAGTGTGGTGGCGGATGTATTATCCCGAGCTTTGCCACTGGAATAACTCTCAAAAATAAGGGGAGGGGAGTGTTATGATCTCAGCCTACAGGAGAAACGAGTCTCCCTCCTTGAGAGTTATTCGTCAAGCCTGACCTGATTAGAAGGTCTAGCAAAATTTGAGGTGATAACCCATATGTAAAATGGCTGGTTGGATATGTAAAACAATTTAAGATTATGGGCAGTAAGTAAGGAAATAGATAAATGACTGGCTAGGAGATGTGGACATTTTGCTGGAGGCGTGAGGCTCGCTTCCGGAGGACCTTGACCTCACTTGAGTGCCAGACATCGCAGGGGGAAGCCGCGCTCCGTTGAGCTCCCGTCAGAAGGGAACCCCTAGTGATATATCTCGAAGAGAAGAGAAGTGTGCGGACGTACCAGCTGTGGAATCGAGCTGGGAACGTTGTGGTCTCAAGTCCTGGTCGACGAGCAGATATTAAATCGCCCAGAAGCATTATTGTGGGCCGTGGGAGCGCCCTGACCAGACGCCGTCAGAGGGAAAGCGCCCTCGACCAATTAATCTGTGGTAAGCACGATATACGCCAGTTCATAGTGATCACTTGTAGTTGGTCGTGTGCCCAGCGACAGTAGCGATGTTTATTTATAAGTTAGACATGTTTTAATAAGGCAGAAGGCCTGAAATAGGAGAGTGAAGAGGGAGGAGCACGGAGCGACGTCCGTCCGCTCTGAGCGCTGGCGGACGACTGAGGGAGCCCGGCTCCGGATGGAGGAAGACCCTCCCAGTGAGTGAGGACCGCCGCCAGGCGAGGTGGAGTATGGACCCGCCCAAAACGAGGGAGTCCACTCTCACTGTATGTAGAGGACAGATAGAGGTTTGAGGCAAGCATATTGTGTGGTTATTTTTGTTTATGTGTTAAAGGGGAACATTTTATTGGAGTGTCGATGGGTTGCAGGTTTGTTCTTTGGGGAAGAAGTTGCTGAGAACTTCGAAGCCAGCAGATGATGTAGCTGATGAGACTCCAAGGTAGTGGAGCAGAGGACCTCGAGCTGTGAGGAGAAGCAGCAGTGAAGAGGAGTGTCACGTGCTTCTGTAGAGGTGGTGTAGCAGCCAAGAGAGCTGTGGAAGAACCTAACAGAAGGGTGAAGCACCGTAGTTGCACAAGGAAACTTCATGATAGCAGCCTGGAGGAGCTGCAGAGGATCCTGGTAGTGAAGCCCGGAAGAACCTAAGGATATTAGGGTTGTGAACTTCCAGAGGTGGAAGGGGAAGTTCTGGTGGATTACTTATAGGGAGTTGATAGTGTTTGGTTGTCATTAGCGTGCAAGACGCAGTGAGAGGTGAGTGACTGTTTGTATTCTTATGTCAAGGAGTGATTTAGTCTGAAGCTTAGAGTTGCAGTCGTAGGCTTGATTACCTACAGATGTATGCGTTCTAGGACTGATATTGATCGATTAATCATTGTTGTGTATCAATGAACATTTATACTGGTATATGTTATTGCATTCAAATGCTGATTTTCTATATATACATTATCTTGCTGATAGTGCAACAGTGTGTGTAGGCTTGATCAACTTGAGGAGGTTAATAGTATCAGGTGGTGAACCAGGAGATAGGATACCACTTGATAAGCTGATAATAGAGTTCTGATGGTATTGGAGTGCAACCTGATTGTGATATTATAGAGTATAGGATTCATTATTATTATATGTGTGTATGTATCGTGTATGTGCTTTGTCCAGTAAATGTGTCACAATTTGCTGGTGTTTGCCCTTGTCCTAGTGAGGCTTCCCAGGAGGTAGTAAAGAAGGAGAGAGAAAGAACCAAGAACCACTGCTGTGGACAGGGTAAGAGGTAATACTAGTAAGTCATAGGGGATTGAGGAGATCATATCTCATAAGGAGAGAGTGGGGAGTCACAGCGGCTCGAGTGGGTGTGTGCACGTGACAACGAGGCTAAGTGTTGGAGCCGCATCCCCTAAACGTGTGACGTTGAGCCCCTCTCCAAGAGCCAGAAGCGCCAAGGGTGATCTCCTAGTATAAGCACTCTGCCGAGTTGTGGGTTGGGTTGTCCATAGAGAAGGATCGACGACGACAACACCAACCAACCCACGAGTCTATAATACATATGAACCCACTCTTTGACTATGGACATATGAACCCACTCTTTGACTATGGACATATGAACCCACTCTTTGACTATGGACATATGAACCCACTCTTTGACTATGGACATATGAACCCACTCTTTGACTATGGACATATGAACCCACTCTTTGACTATGGACATATGAACCCACTCTTTGACTATGGACATATGAACCCACTCTTTGACTATGGACATATGAACCCACTCTTTGACTATGGACATATGAACCCACTCTTTGACTATGGACATATGAACCCACTCTTTGACTATGGACATATGAACCCACTCTTTGACTATGGACATATGAACCCACTCTTTGACTATGGACATATGAACCCACTCTTTGACTATGGACATATGAACCCACTCTTTGACTATGGACATGAACCCACTCTTTGACTATGGACATGAACCCACTCTTTGACTATGGACATGAACCCACTCTTTGACTATGGACATGAACCTACTCTTTGACTATGGACATGAACCCACTCTTTGACTATGGACATGAACCCACTCTTTGACTATGGACATATGAACCCACTCTTTGACTATGGACATATGAACCCACTCTTTGACTATGGGCATGAACCCACTCTGACTATGAACATGAACCCACTCTTTGACTATGGACATATGAACCCACTCTTTGACTATGGACATATGAACCCACTCTTTGACTATGGACATGAACCCACTCTTTGACTATGGACATATGAACCCACTCTTTGACTATGGACATATGAACCCACTCTTTGACTATGGACATGAACCCACTCTTTGACTATGGACATATGAACCCACTCTTTGACTATGGACATGAACCCACTCTTTGACTATGGACATGAACCCACTCTTTGACTATGGGCATGAACCCACTCTTTGACTATGGACATGAACCCACTCTTTGACTATGGACATGAACCCACTCTTTGACTTTGGGCATGAACCCACTCTTTGACTATGGACATGAACCCACTCTTTGACTATGGACATGAACCCACTCTTTGACTATGGACATATGAACCCACTCTTTGACTATGGACATATGAACCCACTCTTTGACTATGGACATGAACCCACTCTTTGACTATGAGCATGAACCCACTCTTTGACTATGGACATGAACCCACTCTTTGACTATGGACATGAACCCACTCTTTGACTATGAGCATGAACCCACTCTTTGACTATGAGCATGAACCCACTCTTTGACTATGGACATGAACCCACTCTTTGACTATGGACATGAACCCACTCTTTGACTATGGACATGAACCCACTCTTTGACTATGGACATGAACCCACTCTTTGACTATGGACATGAACCCACTCTTTGACTATGAGCATGAACCCACTCTTTGACTATGGACATGAACCCACTCTTTGACTATGGGCATGAACCCACTCTTTGACTATGGGCATGAACCCACTCTTTGACTATGGACATGAACCCACTCTTTGACTATGGACATGAACCCACTCTTTGACTATGGACATATGAACCCACTCTTTGACTATGGACATATGAACCCACTGTTTGACTATGGACATATGAACCCACTCTTTGACTATGGACATATGAACCCACTCTTTGACTATGGACATATGAACCCACTCTTTGACTATGGACATATGAACCCACTGTTTGACTATGGACATATGAACCCACTCTTTGACTATGGACATATGAACCCACTCTTTGACTATGGACATATGAACCCACTCTTTGACTATGGACATGAACCCACTCTTTGACTATGGACATGAACCCACTCTTTGACTATGGACATATGAACCCACTCTTTGACTATGGACATATGAACCCACTCTTTGACTATGGACATGAACCCACTCTTTGACTATGAGCATGAACCCACTCTTTGACTATGGACATGAACCCACTCTTTGACTATGGACATGAACCCACTCTTTGACTATGAGCATGAACCCACTCTTTGACTATGAGCATGAACCCACTCTTTGACTATGGACATGAACCCACTCTTTGACTATGGACATGAACCCACTCTTTGACTATGGACATGAACCCACTCTTTGACTATGGACATGAACCCACTCTTTGACTATGAGCATGAACCCACTCTTTGACTATGGACATGAACCCACTCTTTGACTATGGGCATGAACCCACTCTTTGACTATGGGCATGAACCCACTCTTTGACTATGGACATGAACCCACTCTTTGACTATGGACATGAACCCACTCTTTGACTATGGACATATGAACCCACTCTTTGACTATGGACATATGAACCCACTGTTTGACTATGGACATATGAACCCACTCTTTGACTATGGACATATGAACCCACTCTTTGACTATGGACATATGAACCCACTCTTTGACTATGGACATATGAACCCACTCTTTGACTATGGACATATGAACCCACTGTTTGACTATGGACATATGAACCCACTCTTTGACTATGGACATATGAACCCACTCTTTGACTATGGACATATGAACCCACTCTTTGACTATGGACACATGAACCCACTGTTTGACTATGGACATATGAACCCACTCTTTGACTATAGACATATGAACCCACTCTTTGACTATGGACATATGAACCCACTCTTTGACTATGGACATATGAACCCACTCTTTGACTATGGACATATGAACCCACTGTTTGACTATGGACATATGAACCCACTCTTTGACTATGGACATATGAACCCACTCTTTGACTATGGACATATGAACCCACTCTTTGACTATGGACATATGAACCCACTCTTTGACTATGGACATATGAACCCACTCTTTGACTATGGACATATGAACCCACTCTTTGACTATGGACATATGAACCCACTCTTTGACTATGGACATATGAACCCACTCTTTGACTATGGACATATGAACCCACTCTTTGACTATGGACATATGAACCCACTCTTTGACTATGGACATATGAACCCACTCTTTGACTATGGACATATGAACCCACTCTTTGACTATGGACATATGAACCCACTCTTTGACTATGGACATATGAACCCACTCTTTGACTATGGACATATGAACCCACTCTTTGACTATGGACATATGAACCCACTCTTTGACTATGGACATATGAACCCACTCTTTGACTATGGACATATGAACCCACTCTTTGACTATGGACATATGAACCCACTCTTTGACTATGGACATATGAACCCACTCTTTGACTATGGACATATGAACCCACTCTTTGACTATGGACATATGAACCCACTGTTTGACTATGGACATATGAACCCACTCTTTGACTATGGACATATGAACCCACTCTTTGACTATGGACATATGAACCCACTCTTTGACTATGGACATATGAACCCACTCTTTGAGTATGGACATATGAACCCACTCTTTGACTATGGACATATGAACCCACTCTTTGACTATGGACATATGAACCCACTCTTTGACTATGGACATATGAACCCACTCTTTGACTATGGACATATCAACCCACTCTTTGACTATGGACTTATCAACCCACTCTTTGACTATGGACATATGAACCCACTCTTTGACTATGGACATATGAACCCACTCTTTGACTATGGACATATGAACCCACTCTTTGACTATGGACATATGAACCCACTCTTTGACTATGGACATATGAACCCACTCTTTGACTATGGACATGAACCCACTCTTTGACTATGGACATGAACCCACTCTTTGACTATGGACATATGAACCCACTCTTTGACTATGGACATATGAACCCACTCTTTGACTATGGACATGAACCCACTCTTTGACTATGAGCATGAACCCACTCTTTGACTATGGACATGAACCCACTCTTTGACTATGGACATGAACCCACTCTTTGACTATGAGCATGAACCCACTCTTTGACTATGAGCATGAACCCACTCTTTGACTATGGACATGAACCCACTCTTTGACTATGGACATGAACCCACTCTTTGACTATGGACATGAACCCACTCTTTGACTATGGACATGAACCCACTCTTTGACTATGAGCATGAACCCACTCTTTGACTATGGACATGAACCCACTCTTTGACTATGGCATGAACCCACTCTTTGACTATGGGCATGAACCCACTCTTTGACTATGGACATGAACCCACTCTTTGACTATGGACATGAACCCACTCTTTGACTATGGACATATGAACCCACTCTTTGACTATGGACATATGAACCCACTCTTTGACTATGGACATATGAACCCACTCTTTGACTTTGGACATATGAACCCACTCTTTGACTATGGACATATGAACCCACTCTTTGACTATGGACATATGAACCCACTCTTTGACTATGGACATATGAACCCACTCTTTGACTATGGACATATGAACCCACTCTTTGACTATGGACATATGAACCCACTCTTTGACTATGGACATATGAACCCACTCTTTGACTATGGACATATGAACCCACTGTTTGACTATGGACATATGAACCCACTCTTTGACTATGGACATATGAACCCACTCTTTGACTATGGACATATGAACCCACTCTTTGACTATGGACATATGAACCCACTGCTTTGACTATGGACATATGAACCCACTCTTTGACTATGGACATATGAACCCACTCTTTGACTATGGACATATGAACCCACTCTTTGACTATGGACATATGAACCCACTGTTTGACTATGGACTATGAACCCACTCTTTGACTATGGACATATGAACCCACTCTTTGACTATAGGACATATGAACCCACTCTTTGACTATGGACATATGAACCCACTCTTTGACTATGGACATATGAACCCACTCTTTGACTATGGACATATGAACCCACTCTTTGACTATGGACATATGAACCCACTCTTTGACTATGGACATATGAACCCACTCTTTGACTATGGACATATGAACCCACTCTTTGACTATGGACATATGAACCCACTCTTTGACTATGGACATATGAACCCACTCTTTGACTATGGACATATGAACCCACTCTTTGACTATGGACATATGAACCCACTCTTTGACTATGGACATATGAACCCACTCTTTGACTATGGACATATGAACCCACTCTTTGACTATGGACATATGAACCCACTCTTTGACTATGGACATATGAACCCACTCTTTGACTATGGACATATGAACCCACTCTTTGACTATGGACATATGAACCCACTCTTTGACTATGGACATATGAACCCACTCTTTGACTATGGACATATGAACCCACTCTTTGACTATGGACATATGAACCCACTCTTTGACTATGGACATATGAACCCACTCTTTGACTATGGACATATGAACCCACTCTTTGACTATGGACATATGAACCCACTCTTTGACTATGGACATATGAACCCACTCTTTGACTATGGACATATGAACCCACTCTTTGACTATGGACATATGAACCCACTCTTTGACTATGGACATATGAACCCACTCTTTGACTATGGACATATGAACCCACTCTTTGACTATGGACATATGAACCCACTCTTTGACTATGGACATATGAACCCACTCTTTGACTATGGACATATGAACCCACTCTTTGACTATGGACATATGAACCCACTCTTTGACTATGGACATATGAACCCACTCTTTGACTATGGACATATGAACCCACTCTTTGACTATGGACATATGAACCCACTCTTTGACTATGGACATATGAACCCACTCTTTGACTATGGACATATCAACCCACTCTTTGACTATGGACATATCAACCCACTCTTTGACTATGGACATATGAACCCACTCTTTGACTATGGACATATGAACCCACTCTTTGACTATGGACATATGAACCCACTCTTTGACTATGGACATATGAACCCACTCTTTGACTTTGGACATATGAACCCACTCTTTGACTATGGACATATGAACCCACTCTTTGACTATGGACATATGAACCCACTCTTTGACTATGGACATATGAACCCACTCTTTGACTATGGGCATGAACCCACTCTTTGACTATGGACATATGAACCCACTCTTTGACTATGGGCATGAACCAACTCTTTGACTATGGACATATGAACCCACTCTTTGACTATGGACATATGAACCCACTCTTTGACTTTGGGCATGAACCCACTCTTTGACTATGGACATATGAACCCACTCTTTGACTATGGGCATGAACCCACTCTTTGCCTATGGACATATGAACCCACTCTTTGACTTTGGGCATGAACCCACTCTTTGACTATGGACATATGAACCCACTCTTTGACTATGGGCATGAACCCACTCTTTGACTATGAACATATGAACCCACTCTTTGACTATGGACATATGAACCCACTCTTTGACTATGGACATATGAACCCACTCTTTGACTATGGACATATGAACCCACTCTTTGACTATGGACATATGAACCCACTCTTTGACTATGGACATATGAACCCACTCTTTGACTATGGACATATGAACCCACTCTTTGACTATGGACATATGAACCCACTCTTTGACTATGGACATATGAACCCACTCTTTGACTATGGACATATGAACCCACTCTTTGACTATGGACATATGAACCCACTCTTTGACTATGGACATATGAACCCACTCTTTGACTATGGACATATGAACCCACTCTTTGACTATGGACATATGAACCCACTCTTTGACTATGGACATATGAACCCACTGTTTGACTATGGACATATGAACCCACTCTTTGACTTTGGACATATGAACCCACTCTTTGACTATGGACATATGAACCCACTCTTTGACTATGGACATATGAACCCACTCTTTGACTATGGACATATGAACCCACTCTTTGACTATGGGCATGAACCCACTCTTTGACTATGGACATATGAACCCACTCTTTGACTATGGGCATGAACCAACTCTTTGACTATGGACATATGAACCCACTCTTTGACTATGGACATATGAACCCACTCTTTGACTTTGGGCATGAACCCACTCTTTGACTATGGACATATGAACCCACTCTTTGACTATGGGCATGAACCCACTCTTTGACTATGGACATATGAACCCACTCTTTGACTTTGGGCATGAACCCACTCTTTGACTATGGACATATGAACCCACTCTTTGACTATGGGCATGAACCCACTCTTTGACTATGGACATATGAACCCACTCTTTGACTATGGACATATGAACCCACTCTTTGACTATGGACATGAACCCACTCTTTGACTTTGGGCATGAACCCACTCTTTGACTATGGACATATGAACCCACTCTTTGACTTTGGGCATGAACCCACTCTTTGACTATGGACATATGAACCCACTCTTTGACTATGGACATATGAACCCACTCTTTGACTATGGACATATGAACCCACTCTTTGACTATGGACATGAACCCTTTTCTTGGACCCTGGGACCTCCCGGTCCACTCCTTACAGTGGCCATATAGCGTTAGTTGCTTCGTCTTGTGGCGCGTATCATGTGTAGCCATGCAGCTATTTTCCTCGTGCTGAGCCTTGCTGCATTTGTGGGAATTGGAGTATACCTGGGATAAAATGCAGCGTTTGACCCTTCCGCAGGATGCCACCCACAACAGTCGACTAGCACGCAGGTTCCTGATCACTGCTGGGTGAACAGAGCCAATGGCCGCGAGGACACTAGCCCACACGTCTCCTGCCTGGGATGTGAAGATGAGGGCAAGAATGTGTATGTGAAGATGAGGGCAAAAGGAGGGCATGTGTGTGAGAATGAGGGCAAGAGGAGGGCAGGTGTGTGTGAAGATGAGGGCAAGAGGAGGACAGGTGTGTGAGAATGAGGGCAAGAGGAGGGCAGGTGTGTGTGAAGATGAGGGCAAGAGGAGGGCAGGTGTGTGAGAATGACGACAAGAGGAGGGCAGGTGTGTGTGAAGATGAGGGCAAGAGGAGGACAGGTGTGTGAGAATGAGGGCAAGAGGAGGGCAGGTGTGTGTGAAGATGAGGGCAAGAGGAGGGCAGGTGTGTGAGAATGACGGCAAGAGGAGGGCAGGTGTGTGTGAAGATGAGGGCAAGAGGAGGGCAGGTGTGTGTGAAGATGAGGGCAAGAGGAGGGCAGGTGTGTGTGAAGATGAGGGCAGGTGTGAGAATGAGGGCAAGAGGAGGGCAGGTGTGTGAGAATGAGGGCAAGAGGAGGGCAGGTGTGTGAGAATGAGGGCGAGAGGAGGGCAGGTGTGTGAAGATGAGGGCAAGAGGAGGGCAGGTGTGTGAAGATGAGGGCAAGAGGAGGGCAGGTGTGTGAAGATGAGGGCAAGAGGAGGGCAGGTGTGTGAAGATGAGGGCAAGAGGAGGGCAGGTGTGTGTGTGTGTGTGTACTCACCTATTTATACTTGCGGAGGTTGAGCTTTGGCTCTTTGGTCCCGCCTCTCAACCGTCAATCAACTGGTGTACAGATTCCTGAGCCTACTGGGCTCTATCATATCTACACTTGAAACTGTGTATGGAGTCAGCCTCCACCACATAACTGCCTAATGCATTCCATCCGTTAACTACTCTGACACTGAAAAAGTTCCTTCTAACGTCCCTGTGGCTCATGTGGGTACTCAGTTTCCACCTGTGTCCCCTTGTTCGCGTCCCGCCAGTGTTGAATAGCTTATCCTTGTTTACCCGGTCGATTCCCCTGAGGATTTTGTAGGTTGTGATCCTGTTCCCCTTACTCTCCTGTCTTCCAGTGTCGTAAGGTGCATTTCCCGCAGCCTTTCCTCGTAACTCATGCCTCTTAGTTCTGGGACTAGTCTGGTAGCATACCTTTGGACTTTTTCCAGCTTCGTCTTGTGCTTGACAAGGTACGGGCTCCATGCTGGAGCCGCATACTCCAGGATTGGTCTTACTACTCTGACACTGAAAAAGTTCCTTCTAACGTCCCTGTGGCTCACGTGGGTACTCAGTTTCCACCTGTGTCCCCTTGTTCGCGTCCCGCCAGTGTTGAATAGTTTATCCTTGTTTACCCGGTCGATTCCCCTGAGGATTTTGTAGGTTGTGATCCTGTCCCCTCTTACTCTTCTGTCTTCCAGTGTCGTAAGGTGCATTTCCCGCAGCCTTTCCTCGTAACTCATGCCTCTTAGTTCTGGGACTAGTCTGGTAGCTTACCTTTGGACTTTTTCCAGCTCCGTCTTGTGCTTGACAAGGTACGGGCTCCATGCTGGGGCCGCATACTCCAGGATTGGTCTTAAATATGTGATGTACAAGATTCTGAATGATTCCTTACACAGGTTCCTGAACGCTGTTCTGATGTTAGCCAGCCTCGCATATGCCGCAGACGTTATTCTTTTTATGTGGGCTTCAGGAGACAGGTTTGGTGTGCTATCAACTCCTAGATCTTTCTCTCTGTTTCATTAAGTACTTCATCTCCTATTCTGCATCCTGTGTCTGGCCTCTTGTTTCCACTGCCTAGTTTCATTACATTGCATTTACTCGGGTTGAACTTCAACAGCCATTTGTTGGACCATTCACTTAGTCTGTCTAGGTCATCTTGTAGCCTACTATCATCCTCTGTTTCAATCCTCCTCATAATTTTTGCATCATCGGCAAACATTGAGAGAAACGAATCTATACCCTCTGGGAGAGCATTTACATATACCAAAAACAGTATAGGTCTAAGGACTGACCCCTGCGGGACTCCACTTGTAACGTCTCGCCAATCTGAGACCTCACCCCTCACACAGACTCGTTGTTTCCTGTTGCTTAGGTACTCCTTTATCCAATGGAGTACCTTCCCTTTCACTCCAGCCTGCATCTCCAGCTTTTTCCTAGCTTCTTGTGTGGTACTGTATCAAAGGCTTTCCGACAAACCAAAAATATGCAGTCTGCCCACCCTACTCTTTCTTGCCTTATTTTTGTTACCTGGTCGTAGAATTCAAGGAACCCTGTGAGGCAGGACCTGCCATCCCTGAACCCATCTTGATGCTGTGTTACAAAGTTCCTTCACTCCAGATGCTCCACTAGCTTTCTTCGCACAATCTTCTCCATCAGCTTGCATGGTATGTAGGTTAGGGACACTGGACTGAAGTTCAGTGCCTCCTGTCTATCCCCTTTCTTGTATATCGGAACTACATTAGCTGTTTTCCAAATATCTGGCAGTTCCCCTGTTGCCAGTGATTAGTTATACACTATGGAGAGTGGTAGGCACAGTTCTTTTGCTACTTCCTTTAGTATCCAAGGGGAGATTCCACCTGGGCCTATAGCCTTTGTCACATCCAACTCTAGTAAACACTTCCTTACTTCCCCGCTGGTAATCTCAAACTCTTCCAGTGGTTCCTGGTTAGCTATTCCTTCTCTTATCTCTGGAATTTCTCCTTGCTCTAAGATGAAGACCTCCTCAAATTTCTTATTCAGTCCCTCACACACTTCCTTGTCGTTTGTAACGAATCCTTCTGCCCCTATCCTTAATTTCATAACCTGTTCCTTTACTGTTGTTTTTCTCCTGATGTGGCTATGCAACAATTTAGGCTGAGTCTTTGCCTTGCTTGCGATGTCATTTTCGTATTGTCTTTCTGCCTCTCTTCTCATCCTGACATATTCATTCCTGGCATTCTGGTATCTTTCTCTGCTCTCCAGTGTCCTGTTATTCCTATAGTTTCTCCATGCCCTTTTACTTTGCTGCTTAGCTAGCCTACATCTCTGATTAAACCATGGGTTTCTCATCTTCATTTCTCTGTTTTCCTTTTGGACTGGGACAAACTTGTTTGCTGCGTCCTTGCACTTCTGCGTGATGTAGTCCACCATATCTTGGGTCGCCTTTTCCCTTAGCTCTGTTCCCCATGCTATATCTGTTAGGAATTTTCTTATCCCCTCATAGTTTCCCTTTTGGTAAGCTAACCTTTTGGTTTCGGTATCTCTCCTCGAGTTCAATAACCCTTCTTCAATCAGGTACTCAAACACCAGTACACTGTGGTCGCTCATTCCTACTGGGTCCTCAAAACCGATTTCTCTTATGTCGGAGTCGTTCAGAGTGAAGACTAGGTCGAGTCTCGCTGGTTCATCATTGCCTCTCATCCTTGTGGGGTTCTCTGACATGCTGGGTTAAAAAGTTTCTAGTCACCACCTCCAATAGTTTGGCCCTCCACGTATCCTCGCCTCCATGCGGTTCCTTGTTCTCCCAGTCAATCCTTCCGTGATTGAAGTCGCCCATGATGAGCAGGTGGGATCTATTTCTACAGGCAGCAGAGGCTGCCCTCTCAATTATAGTGTTAACTGCCATGTTGTTGTGTTCATACTCTTGACTGGGTCTCCTGTCATTTGGTGGAGGGTTGTATATTATTACTACTACTATTCTAGGTCCTCCCACTGTCATGGTGCCTGCTATGTAGTCTCTGAACCCCTCACAGCCCGGGATAGCCATCTCCTTAAAACTCCATTCCTTTCTCATGAGTAGGGCCACTCCGCCTCCTCCCCTACCTTCCCTCTCTTTCCTTATTACTGTGTACTCCTGGGGAAACACGGCATTCGTTATGATTCCAGAGAGTTTTGTTTCAGTGAGTCCGATTACATCTTGGTTCACTTCTTGTGCTCTTTCCCTTAGTTCACTTGTCTTGCTTGTGATCCCATCTATGTTCGAGTACATTACCCTGAAACTGACTATCTTCTGCTTCTCCTCTGGGGAAGACCTGTGGGATCTGGGGTGAGCAGGAGCTGGGGGGATCTGGTACAGGGAGACTGGTGGAGGGTTGGGGGGGTGAGAGGGGGAGGGTTGGGGAAGCATGGGGGGAGGAGAGGCTTTGTTGGATAGGGGAGATGGGGGGCTTGGGGGGGGGAGAAAAGGGGGGAGGGCTTGGGGGGCGTGGGGGAGGAGGGGAAAGGAGGGCTGAGGTGGGCGAGGAAGAGGGGAGGGTTTAGGGGAGTGGTGGAGAGGGGAAGGCTTAGGTGGGGTGGGGGAGAGTGGGGGGTGGGGGAGAACGGAGGGCTTGGGGGTGGGATAAACGGGAACGCATGTGGGAGAAGGGAGGGCTTGGGGGATGGAGGAGAAGGGAGGTCCTGGGGGGAGGGGTGAGTAGGAGGAGGGGGGTGATTGGGAGGAGGGGGTGGGTGGAGGGAGGGTGCCCTAGGCGGGTACTTAGTGGGGGGCTGACAGGGAATGGAGCAGGTTGGGTGTCTGTTGGGTAGAATGTGGGGGTGGTGCCCCACTCCCTGTGGCTGTTGCACTGTTTGAGGAGGGTTCCCCACTCCCCACTGTGTGTGTGTGTGTGTGTGTGTGTGTGTGTGAGGGTAAGAGGAGGGCGTGTGTGTGTGTGTGTGTGTACTCACCTAGTTATGCTTGCGGGGGTTGAGCTCTGGCTCTTTGGTCCCGCCTCAACAACACGTCACTTAGACGTACCTGGTGATGGTAGCTGTTAAGTTCTCCAATCTTTTTGCCGACGTAGGTGTCGTCACTCCGGCTCAACCCTGTAACCACAACTATCATCAGCCACATATTGGATAGACAGTTTACCTATTAGTTATACTAAACACTGTTAGGAATACACCCAATACCCGTGTCTAATATTATATTATCTTATTATTAGTACAATATTATTAAGTATAAGTAGTGGCATTAGTGATACACGACTACTGTGAATATACCTTTGTTCAGTTCTCTATTAAATCCCTTAAATCCTACATGACTATTGGAGCTATCTATAGATTTCACAATACTAATATAACTGCATTCTCAGATAACCTAAGAAATCTTATCACAAATAATAATCTCAACATAAATCAAGTCATTCTAGGAGATGACTTCAATATTCACCTGTGTCAACAACATAGCCCTCAAGTCGACTATTTCCTAAACAGCATGAACACCTGTATGTTAATCCCCACAATCACCAAGCCCACCCGAATCACTCAAATGTAACAAACTAGGCTGTTGTAAGAATTATCCAGAGGGGTTTATCGACAAAAGAGAATGGGAAGCTGAGCCGCATGGTGACCTGACCCCCAGGGGAATTCGCGGTGGAAATAACCGACGCTTTGTTCATATCTGCGTAAATGAATCATCCTATAGTATTCAGTAATTTAGAGAAAATTAGCCTTTATTCATTTTGCATTAAAATTGTATTGTATAATAGTACTGGATACAATATCAAGAGTATTCTAATTATTGAGTTTAAGTCACCATCAGTGACGTCACGAATCAGATCTAACTTTTGAGGCGGAGTGACCGGCGGTCATAGGTCATCAGGGGTTGACAGGTCTAATATTTCTCAAAGTTTTAATAACCATTTTTGTGATCGGGAACAGCTCTGCCGTTAGATGTTTGTAATTTAATTCAGTAAAATAATTCAACCAGTCTGGATCAATTAAGTACAACAGAGTTTAATTGTTATAACTTAACCTTGCTAAAGTAACTGGGTAAGCGATGCGGAACAATACAATACTCTGTCTGGGGTAGTCCAGACAAGAAAAAAATCAGTGTGGTCACGGAAGCAGCTAGGAGAGGTCAAACATCTTACCTCTCCCCAAGAACAGGCCCAACACCTAGAACTGTGGTCGCCCAAGGTATAGTTGCTATTGTTAAGTATAGAAATAGTCTCATTTGCCACTCAGGTCAAGTAGGGAGTGTTAAATTGATAGGGAGTGAACATATTTAGATTTTGTTTTAGTTTTCGTTTAATAAATTAAATTTGTTATTAATTTGCATTTTATTGTTTCCATGTGTTTTATGTGTATACTTGTCCTGGTCACGTGGTCCACACGAGGCAGAGTTGCATTGGGCGCCGATTCTAACATCGAATCGGAATTATCATTACCGTGTAATTTATTCCACACTCAAGGTCATCGTTTATAGTGGGGATCAAGCCCCTAGGTTGATTAATTAGCGTGATCGATCCAGACCTCGATCATTGCTCTTGTATTACTGGTCTGGTGGTGGCAGCAGAGGTGACTCTAGGGTTTTGTTCAGAGCTTAGGTCACGTCATACTGGGTGTAGAATCCTAAGTCGGTCAATCGTCTTAGGACCACGTGGCGTGGAGTTGGCTTTGGTAAAAGTTTTGGAGTCCCTTGGTTTAGAAATAAAAGTAAGAATACGGGTAGAGGGAGTAGAAAGAAGGAAGAGAGAGAGAGGAACCATAAACCCGTGTTACAATGGTGCACAGCGGTGGTTTCAACAATTTTGTTTGAAATTGTTGAAAGGCTCACGCGTCTAGCCGTTCGAACACGTGCGCGGATGCTAAGGAGACAGCCGCGGGCCAGGATTAGCAGTGCGCCCCACAAGTGCGTTTGAGTGGGGATTGGCGAATCTTGGGTCATGCGGGCTGATATGATTAAGGTTAGTTAGTAAGATTAGGCTATTAAAATTAGATTTATTGAAAAGGAGACCGCTC
Organism: Procambarus clarkii; assembly: GCF_040958095.1. Lineage (NCBI taxonomy): Eukaryota > Metazoa > Arthropoda > Malacostraca > Decapoda > Cambaridae > Procambarus > Procambarus clarkii. The sequence goes on from NC_091176.1 coordinate 2,262,276, forward strand.
CGAGTTGATTGGACTGGGTACCATACTCGACCCATTGCAATTAATTCAGAGGTGTTGGGAGCCGCCATACTCTCAACAGCAGTTCCTTGAGGGCTGTCGGGGGCGGATATATCTGTGGGACGCCAGTAGATAGTCCGAGGGCGTTATTAGACGACCCAAAACGCTAGGAAAAACGTAATCCGTGAAGGGCGTTGCGGCCTCCGAGGGACGGACTAGTAACCTACCTAGCAGCGATTCAACAACTAAGTGATCGCACACTTAGTGGAGGTTGAGTCGTCCCTAGTCATAATTGTTGCTGAAAGCTGCGTGTCGCGCTGTTGGAACCTAGATGGTGTGGCCTCTAGGCTAGGTGTGGTACGGCGAGCCGGTAAGGACAATTATAGGATGAAGTCGAGTGCATTTTTGAATTAAGTATACTTCAATTTATAAAGTAATTTCCGTTTATTTGCGTTGTTCTAGATTAATTTTTTTTCCCCTAAATTCAATCCCCGGTTAAAATTTTTCCCAAGTGTAGCGTTTTCTTGCATATTAGGCTAAGTGCGTACGTTAAGTTTTGTTATTCCCTGTTCTATTAGTCTAAGTCAGAGGCGTTGTTAATCCTCTGGACTTAGGGCTATTGGTCGGTCACTATAGTAAGTGAAGGAGTTTAAGGGATAGTAAAGTTGCGTGTAAATGTTATTTGTCTGTGGAATATTTCTAAGTATTTTGGGATAAGTTTTCGGCTAAGTCGATGTCGGAAACTCGTTAACTGTAATTAATTTGTATTCATGGGTCACGTGTACGATCTGGGCGTCATTAGGATTCTCCAGTCGATGCGAGTGATAGCTTATAGTTTTTACCAGTAAGACGGTAGAATTGTGTTTGTAGACTTAGAACTCTGTTTTCAGTAGAAACGTAGGTGGAAAATTTTTCTAAGTCCAGCTTGGGCTAGAATCTGACTTTTTGGCGGAAATTCTAATTTTCATGTTTCGTGTATATTCTGGGGTCAGTATTACTCTCTAGTGCGCGCAAGGGACGTAATTCTGTCCGTAAGCATTAAACAGTGATAATTACATTTTTGCCGAATTTAGTATTTTTTCGAGAAAATCGTGTTGTAATTTTGTCAGAGTCCATTTGAGGTGAAAATCTCGGATTTTGACGAAAAATCGAATTAGTGAGTGTTGAAATCGCCCGATGTGTCAGTATTGTTCTGTATACAACGTCAGTAGTGAATAATAACGTATTTATATCTGGGAACGAGAAACCCAAATTTTTGTGAATTAAAGGAGTTTTGTGATATTTGGGGTGATAGAATATTTTTCCCTCGGAGTCAGAAAAATTGGCAGAGTCCAGCAATTGAGTAAAAACGCAGTTTTTGATAAAAATTCAATTTTTGGTAAGCATATATAGGTCCTGGGTGTCTATATTAATCACTAGAGCTGTTTATTAACGTAAAACTAGTTATTTTCCTTCAGAACAAAAATTTTGATTTTTCAGCGTTTAAGCGAAAAAGCGCGGGACTTAGTTTTTTTTTCAGCGCAGCTGGTCCCGCTCCATCAGTCATCAGTGGCCACGCTGCTCACTTCAAGCGCGTTTAGTATTCAAGTACAGTAAATATTCTTTATTAATCCATCACGAGTGCTACGCGTTAGTTGCGTTATCATTTAAATTGTTTTATATAAATTAGATTCTTTAATTTTTTTTAACGTAAAGGACTTAGGTTTCTGCAATAGAACTGCGGGATATTTCACGGTCAGACACGAGTGCGGGGCAGACACTCATTCATTGGATTCACTTCAGCGATTCTCTCGATAAATCGTTGTATTTCCTATTTTGGGAATCTAGTAGTTTTCTCTTAGAATAGAGTTGTTTTTTTTTTTTGTGTAAGATCACGGTTGTAGTGAGTCCGGGTCGAGGGTGTACTAAAGGGTAGTTTAGAAGAGACGTGGCACACCAGGAATCACAGAAAATGTTTAACCCAGATAATGACCAGTCAGTGGGGACCAGTGGGAGTGGAAGTGGAAGTGTAGAGGACAGCACCTCTTCCGACACCACTGGGGACCACCTAGGTACACCTCATCCGTCACTACAACAACACCAACCCCATCCTCAATTCCCATACCAACCCCATCCTCAGTTCCCATACCAACCCTTCCCCCAACCCCAGGCCACTCCATACCCATTCCAACCCCAGGCCACCCCATACCCATACCAACCCCAGGCCACCCCATACCCATACCAACCCCAGGCCACCCCATACCCATACCCATTCCAACCCCAGGCCACCCCATACCCATACCCATTCCAACCCCAGGCCACCCCATACCCATACCCATACCCATTCCAGCCCCAATCCACACCCCAGCCTGAGGTCACCCACACCATACCTCAACCCCAACCTCCATCCACACCCCAACCCGAGGCCACCCACACCATACCTCAACCCCAACCTCCATCCACACCCCAACCCCAGGCCACCCACACCATACCTCAACCCCAACCCCAGGCCGCCACAGCCTTAGACAGACAGATGCGCACGGAGACATCGGGCACTCAGTTGTCGCCATACGTAGAGGCGTTAAGTAAAGGCGAGGGAGCCAAGCCGAGGAACTGTGGCGCGGGTTCATCAGGCGGGAAGCAGCCCTCGGCTGCAAGTTCGAGCCACCCTGCGCGGGGTACCAACAGAGATCCGCGGAGGTGTTACTCCTGCTGGAAGCGCGGGCATATACAGAGGGATTGCGAAGTCACTCCTACGAAGGCATGAAAGCAGGCTCCTAGTGATGGCAGGCCTACTTTTGAGGTGAAAGTGGAAGGTGTGAGATTGACAGCTTTTGTTGATACAGGAAGCCAGGCAACAGTAATTAAAAAGTCAGCCTTCAGCAATTTCAAGTATACACGTCTTCAACGTTGCGCAAAGACATTAACAGCAGTCAATGGGGAAAAGATTGAGATCGTAGGTCAAGGTACAGTTAATTTTGAGATTGATGGGGAATTGCAGCCTCACACATGTACGATCGTAGAGAACCTTGATTTTCCTGGTCACATCTTAATGGGAACTGATTTTCTGTCGCGATTTAATTATTCCTTGTCTGCTCAAAAAGGGGCTAGGAACTGCAGGTTGCAGTTGGGACAGACTTCCTACCCAGTGGAGATGATCGACCATCCCCCAGTTGTAGCTTCAATTAAGAGGAAGCTGAAATATAATGCGCACTATCCAAAATTGATTTTTAAGTCTCTTCCAGACACAGTTAAGAGGTCATGCGCATTGCATGCATTGACCAAACAGAGTTGCCCACCACATTCTGTTAAATTTATTAAAGTAGCCGTGGGACGTCACATACAACCAGGTACCACCCTTCAGGTGGCTGGGAGATGTGATAGTTTATTAATTCCTCATCACTTAGTTGTAGTGCTCGATAAAGGTGCACTCATTCCAGTTGTCAATCTTTCACATAAGACTTTTCGCTTCAGGGCAGGTGATAGGGTATCTCAGGGAACCATGGTGGAGGACACAGAAATCTTTCACCATGAGTCAGCTGAGACGCCAGCCGTCACTGCACAATGTAGTGCACTGAATATGTTGAAAACTAAAACACCATCCAAAGTACAATACGAGACGAGAAATGTTGCACAGAATGTAGAGGAAGTGGAAAAATTAATTTCAGCACTTGATTTGCAACATGTTGCACAGGCAGATAGGAAGGCACTGAGAGGAGTTTTACGAAAATTCCCGAAATTGTTTGCGACAGAGGATGACCAGATTGGTCTCCTTGATAAGATCGAGCACACCATTCCAACTGGTGATCATTTGCCTGTGTACACAAGACAGTGGAGGTTGCCGGAACAGGCAAAGAACATTATCAGGGAGGAGTGCCAGAAAATGTTGAGACAGGGCGTGATAGAGCCTAGTACGTCACCATGGCTCTCTCCTGTTGTGCTTGTTCGGAAACCGGACGGTAGTTATCGTTTCTGTGTTGACTACCGGAAGGTGAACGAACTAACTAAGGGTGATGTGTATCCGTTGCCCCGAATACAGGAGATAATAGATCAATTTGGTGCTGCTAAGTATTTCTCAACTCTTGACGCAAAATCGGCGTATTGGGCGATTCCGGTGGCAGAACAAGATAGGGAAAAAACAGCATTCTCGGATGGTAGGCACACTTATCAATTCCGTAGGATGCCGTTTGGTTTGAAGACAGCGCCTTCGTCGTTTCAGAGGGCCATCAACTTTATCCTTAGTCCGGTACTGGGTAGGCATTCTTTAGCGTACCTGGATGATGTTGTGATATATTCCAGGACGTTTGAGGAACACCTACAGGACTTGACTGAGACTTTGAAGTTGTTAGATCAGGCAGGTTTCAGGCTGAATGTTCAGAAGTGCACCTTGGCGGCTCAGAAATTCAAATTTCTGGGGTTCCAGGTGTGCCCAGACGGTATCCGACCTGACCCAGATTCTTGCCGCGCCATTGCTGACATGCCTACTCCAAGGACAGCAAAGGACGTGCGTAGGTTTTTGGGGGCGGCCGGATATTTTCGTCGTCACATTGAAGGTTTCGCTGGCATTTCAGCACCCCTGACTGATCTGACAAAGAAAAATGCGAAGTTTGTGTGGAAATCTGAACATGACGAGGCCTATCGCAAACTGAAAGACCAACTAATCACGACACCGGTATTGGCTATTCCTGATTTTGAGAAAGAGTGGGAAGTGCACACTGACGCCAGCGGTATTGCTATTGGCGGGTGCTTAATTCAGCGAGACGCAGATAATTTACCCCATCCAGTAGCCTATTTCAGTAGGAAGGTCAAAGGACCTGAAGTTCGTTATTCAGCTACGGATCGGGAGGCACTGGCAGTAGTAGAATCAGTTAGGTATTTCGAGCCTTACCTATTTCAGCGGCATTTTGTAATCTACACAGACCATCGAGCGTTAACACACATATTTAAAAAGCGAACGAAATGCCCACGAATGTCACGCTGGTCTCACGAACTTTCGGCCCACTCATTCCAGATCTTGTACAAGCCTGGTCCAGCACATGTTGTGCCAGATACGCTAAGTAGAAATATAGCGGCAATGCAGATTAGTGAAAATATTGAAACCATTCCATCGGATAAAATGAGAGAATACCAGATGAACGAGCCTAGATGGAAAGAGATTATTGAGTATTTAGAGGGAGGAAAATACCCCAAAAAGAAAAAGAATTTACCTATACATGATTTTGAAATGAAACAGGGCGTCCTGTATTATGTTAATAGCCAGAATGATAGGGCAGTATTTCAGCTAGTTATTCCGGACGCGTTGCGGTCATCAGCGTTAAAGCTCGCACATGCTTCAAAAATTGCAGGGCATCCGGGGATCTTTAAAACGCACTTAAAAGCAAAGTCTCTATTTTATTTTCCAGGATTACTTTCTGAGGTAATCAATTTCGTGAAGTCGTGCCCTCGTTGCCAGAGGAGGAAAGGTACCCTTAAGGTACAAGCCCCACTTCAGGAATTTCCTGAAATTCGTGAACCGTTAGATCGTGTGGGGGCCGATCTGATTGATTTACACCACAGTCATGCGGGTAACAGATACGTGTTGGTGCTAGTTGACCATCTGTCTAGATACACTACACTAGTTGCATTACCTCAGAAGGATTCTCGTACGGTTGCAGATGCGTTCTTGCGTAGGTTCGTTACTGTATTCGGACCTCCTAAAGTTTTAGTCTCTGACCGGGGTCAAGAATTCAATGGGAATATATTTAGAGAAGTTTGTAAGATTTTAGAGACAACTTCGGCTTTTACAACGGCCTACCACCCACAAGCAAACGGAATGACGGAACGGACTAATCGTTCAGTCAAGGATATGCTTGCAATCCTTGCTGAACATGATGCAAACACCTGGGATGAACACCTACCCTATGTTCAGTTCGCCTTGAATACTGCCATCCACCAATCAATTAACACCCAACCACTTCATTTGTTTACTGGTAATTCATGCAATTTCCCCTCAGGTCTGCTTAACAGACATAATGTTGCATACGGGGAGGACTATCCTTCAGAGGTCCTTGGAAAAATGAGAAATGCATGGAATATTGCAGCTGAAGCGTCCAAGAAGGCACGGACTCGGTATGCTCATTTTTATGACAAGAAAGTGCGCCCTCTTGAGTTGACGGAAGGAAGCCTCGTATTGAGAGTGAATGAGGCTGCGCCCGCCAATCAGAGCAGGAAACTAGCTCCGAGGTGGCGAGGACCCTATAGAGTAATTAAAAGGGCGGGGCCGGTTAATCTTGTTATAAAGGGAGTGTTCGAGGACCAGGTGGAAAGGACAATTCACGTGAATAAATTGAAACATTATCATGCTAGAGAGGAATTAGAACTGCCTTCAGCGGGTCTAGTTCCTGACTCAGCAGTGCTGACTCATGGCTTCACCGACGAGTCAGAAGATGAGGATGACCCTCTGTCATCGCTCATCAGTAGTCAGGTGCAGTCTCGCCACCCTATGGTGACGAGATCTCGCGCTGTACAGTAAAGTAACTTCCCTAGTTAGTATAATTTAGTATTCATTAGATTTTCCTGTAAAGGCAATGAGATGTACTATGTCTATACTTAACTCAGGTAGCAACTTTTACCGTGCTCTGGGGTTCCACCTCCACCAAACCCAGAGTATATCTATGCTTCCGCTGTGTTGTGTCTGTCTGTTCCCAGGTCTGATTGGTACACCGACCCAGTTGTTCCAGCCACACGTGAACCCTTGTCTGTAAAGACCGAGGGGGGAGGCACGTTACACAAAAGCCCTCCCCCCACTAGACCCAGTAACCCATACATCAGTTACTTTGGGGATGAGTGACTGTCCAAGAGTCACCCGGCCGACGCCTCACGTCACTAACGAGGTTGTCAGGGCCAGCGAGCTGTCCACATTATAGCAGTCACCGGAGGTGCCATACAACGCCGGGGTAGCTGTCTCGAGATCACCACTACCCACCTGCTGCGTCATCAAGACTGCAGTCATTCCAGCAGTGTTGGAGGAGAGGTCAAGAAATGGAAAGCACGTAGCAGTACTCAAGAATTTCGCCGGAAGATTAATGATTACGTCATCTGAATTAACAAGAAAGCGGAAATAAGGCGGTCACAGGTGGAGGGCACGGTTTCCCTACAGAGTACCGGGACTCGCCAATAGAAGGTCGCAAAATTGTCTCCTTTGGCCTAAAGTCGGCGGTACGAGGGTATGCACAGTTGGTGTTTACGGCCTAGTAACCTGGTGACATCAAGAAACGCCTGAGATGACGTGAGCAATGATGGAAGACGAGATTCACCTGTTCTGCAAACAAGCAACCCGCCTCTACGACCTTCTAACATCACTCCTGCTAGGAGACACCGTTGGTACATCCAGTTCTGCTCTGCTGTGGTCATCTGCGACGTCAAGTTTAACATCACGACTACCGTGTGAACTGTGATTGATATGAAGGCGTGTGGACTGTCGAGAGCAAGATTAATGGCCGAAGTAACAGTATTCTACAGCTGTCACTTGGCACTCCGCTCTACTACACTCTGTCGTCATTCAGGAGTACCGGATGGGAGTACAAGAGGACCAGGTATTGATGTCTACACGTGAGAAGAAGCAAGATCGACACCGTCATCGTCAGCGCCTACATTCAGCATCAAGCAGCATCGATTTTTTTTTTCTCGTTTACTCAATATGAACCATTGATACAAACAACAAAGTGGCTCTGAACATCTGTGTAAAGAACATCTGGACACTTTTGTTTAAATGTTGAAAAACAGAGTTAGAATCAATTCTTTATAAATGTTGAAAAACAGATTTAAAATAATTCTGGTATAATATATGAAAATTTAACTATAAATTGGTCAGTAATCAAAATCGAAGCCCCTGTGTAATTGTCTCAGCCCAGAACAAACGGTTATGGAAAATTATGTTGTGCTATTTTTTTTCAGAATGTTTGAACACAGGAGAGGCGGACCAATATAAACATTGACACTTCTAGTGAGTGAGAACACTTGGCTGTACAGTCAGCTGAAACCTGTGATATAGTATAGGTTTTTTTTTTATTTTTTAGATAGATGTAATAAACGTTAGGTGTGTTCCTTAACATGTCAAGGTTGACATTGATGGGGAGTGGTTAGTACACGGATGTGAACTTGATAGTTCCGTAGTACGCTCCCGGATGACTGAAAGTTCAGTCTGACGATATAACTTTAATGTTATGTTTGAGCACGGTGTGGCCGGCTCTAGAGGACACATGGACTTGGCTAGTGAAGAGCCAAGAGAGTTTAATAGCTAGTTTTTGATGGTAGAGTAGGGACATGTTATTTAGCTATGTCAGTAAGGATAGGATGTATGTTTCCTGATATTGGAGGATTGCTGTCAGTTGACAGCTGAGAAATTTATGAAATATGAACATGTTCATTATGATGTTGGACTATTATGTGTCAAATTTTATTAGTTAGGTTAGCTTTTGTTTGTGGCATGAGTTGAATTGTGGGTTTGGATACTAAACCTCGTGAATTTTAACAAATTAACAAGGTTTACTAAGTGCTTGTGCGGGGGGGTTGTAACAAACTAGGCTGTTGTAAGAATTATCCAGAGGGGTTTATCGACAAAAGAGAATGGGAAGCTGAGCCGCATGGTGACCTGACCCCCAGGGGAATTCGCGGTGGAAATAACCGACGCTTTGTTCATATCTGCGTAAATGAATCATCCTATAGTATTCAGTAATTTAGAGAAAATTAGCCTTTATTCATTTTGCATTAAAATTGTATTGTATAATAGTACTGGATACAATATCAAGAGTATTCTAATTATTGAGTTTAAGTCACCATCAGTGACGTCACGAATCAGATCTAACTTTTGAGGCGGAGTGACTGGCGGTCATAGGTCATCAGGGGTTGACAGGTCTAATATTTCTCAAAGTTTTAATAACCATTTTTGTGATCGGGAACAGCTCTGCCGTTAGATGTTTGTAATTTAATTCAGTAAAATAATTCAACCAGTCTGGATCAATTAAGTACAACAGAGTTTAATTGTTATAACTTAACCTTGCTAAAGTAACTGGGTAAGCGATGCGGAACAATACAATACTCTGTCTGGGGTAGTCCAGACAAGAAAAAAATCAGTGTGGTCACGGAAGCAGCTAGGAGAGGTCAAACATCTTACCTCTCCCCAAGAACAGGCCCAACACCTAGAACTGTGGTCGCCCAAGGTATAGTTGCTATTGTTAAGTATAGAAATAGTCTCATTTGCCACTCAGGTCAAGTAGGGAGTGTTAAATTGATAGGGAGTGAACATATTTAGATTTTGTTTTAGTTTTCGTTTAATAAATTAAATTTGTTATTAATTTGCATTTTATTGTTTCCATGTGTTTTATGTGTATACTTGTCCTGGTCACGTGGTCCACACGAGGCAGAGTTGCATTGGGCGCCGATTCTAACATCGAATCGGAATTATCATTACCGTGTAATTTATTCCACACTCAAGGTCATCGTTTATAGTGGGGATCAAGCCCCTAGGTTGATTAATTAGCGTGATCGATCCAGACCTCGATCATTGCTCTTGTATTACTGGTCTGGTGGTGGCAGCAGAGGTGACTCTAGGGTTTTGTTCAGAGCTTAGGTCACGTCATACTGGGTGTAGAATCCTAAGTCGGTCAATCGTCTTAGGACCACGTGGCGTGGAGTTGGCTTTGGTAAAAGTTTTGGAGTCCCTTGGTTTAGAAATAAAAGTAAGAATACGGGTAGAGGGAGTAGAAAGAAGGAAGAGAGAGAGAGGAACCATAAACCCGTGTTACACAAACATCCGCTACTACCCTGGACTACCTATATGGACTAACATAACAGCTCCCCATTCATATGGTATAATCACTGACAGAACAACTGACCACTGTTCTACCTTCCTCAGAGCAAACATGGACATAACACCTACAGATAACAAGAAACTTACCTTAAGGTTACACAGTGAAGCAGCTATAGGCAACCTCACAAATGCACTTCACAATATTAATTGGGAATCAGAATTCAATAATACACAGGATATAAATTCATTAGCCAACCTCTTCCTTTCCAGAACTTTAACCCTCTACAGCACTCACTGTCCTCTCCTCACCAAGCAAGTAACTGTCAAGAGATTAAACAACCCCTGGCTGTGGGGGCTCACAAATGGCATACTCAAAGCAATCAACAAGAAACATAAGAAAAACTTAGAATTGACCTAGTTACAAAAGAAGTAGTTGAGAGATATTCATCAATGTTTACCAGTATAATAATAAGAGAAAAACTTTCATATTATAAGAGTAGATTCAAAGAAGCAAAAGGAAACATGAAAAGCTCATAGAAAGCCATCTCTAACATCCTGGGATTTAAACAGCAATCATATAACAATCAGATAAAAAATTTCCAATAATGGTTATACACCTGCAACAGATTCAGAAACGGCAACTGTATTTAATAGTTTCTTTTCATCGGTTGGTGCTAACCATGCCAGAAAAATCCCACAGACTCAGACACATGTTAACACATATCTCTCAGGCAGCTATCCAAACTCTCTTCTCCTTTCACCAGTCAGCCCTACAGATGTTGTGTCCATCATACACTCACTAAAAACCTAAGCTGGGAACATTAGTGAAATACCATCTATGGTATACAAGAGTGTCTCCCATACCCTTGCGCCACCCATAGCTCTGCTGTTCAACAAATCTCTAGTTTCATACCTTCCCTGATATCCTTAAAAAAAACAAGAGTAACGCCAGTTCATAAAGGAGGCGATACGGAGGACATAAACAATTACAGACCAATATCACACTTACCCATATTATCAAAAATATTTGAAAAAAATCATTTATAAACAGCTCTACTCCTACCTCGTAAAATTCAATATTCTAAGTCCCTGTCAGTTTGGCTTCCGCTCCCCCCTAAAAAAAAAAAAAGAGTACCAACGGCGTTGTCATTTAGGGGTAAGGAAGGTTACATGGAGTTAATTAGGTAGTACTTAATTTTCATCTTAAACTGGTTGAGAGAGAGGTACAGCCTTTGACGTGATTGGGAAGGTCATCCCACATTCTAGGTCCCTTGATTTGTAGAGCATTTCTAGTTTGGTTAAGTCGCATTCTTAGAATATCAAATAGGTATTTGTTTCTGGTGTGGTGCTCATGAGTTCTGTTACAACCTTCTAGGAAGCGTTTAAGGTCAGGATTCGCATTACAGCTCAGTTTTTAATATATAGATTACACTACTTAAAGTTAATTACTTAATTAAGTAATTTAATTACTAACTACCTCATCGTGAACTACTTCGTCCCGGGCCATCTAACCTAGAAACACCTACTTGGGACCCTATCTCTGAAGTAATACTCCCTCGAGAAAGTGGTATACAGGAAACAACTGGAACGCTGGACCCTTCAACATTGCAGGAATCCCTTCGTCGATCTGAAGAATGCGCAGTACCCCTACGCATCTATGTCACCTAAATGCTATACGGGGTGAATGTAGTAAACGTTTGTCTATCGTCTTGGGGTGGAGCTATAATAGTACCGGATGAATGATCGCTTCATTGTTATTGTTTAGTGGCCAACAGATCAGCTGTGTTGTGCATGGATTCAGGTCCGTAGAAATGTACTCCCCTAATTTCTGTTGCTTTAGCTTTAGTCACATGCTGCTTACTTATTGTTATAGTGAATAGACAGTGCTTAAACTATATATATATATATATATATATATATATATATATATATATATATATATATATATATATATATATATATATATATATATATATATATATATGTCGTACCTAGTAGCCAGAACGCACTTTTCAGCCTACTATGCAAGGCCCGATTTACCTATTAAGCCAAGTTTTCATGAATTAATGTTTTTTCGACTACCTAACCTACCTAACCTAACCTAACCTAACATTTTCGGCTACCTAACCTAACCTAACCTATAAAGATAGGTTAGGTTAGGTTAGGTAGGGTTGGTTAGGTTCGGTCATATATCTACGTTAATTTTAACTCCAATAAAAAAAATTGACCTCACACATAATGAAATGGGTAGCTGAATCATTTCATAAGAAAAAAAATAGAGAAAATATATTAATTCAGTAAAACTTGGCTTATTAGGCAAATCGGGCCTTGCATAGTAGGCTGAGAAGTGCGTTCTGGCTACTAGGTACGACATATATATATATATATATATATATATATATATATATATATATATATATATATATATATATATATATATATATATATATATATATATATATATATTGGTGTATAGTGCCAGCAGGTTTTCTTTTAAACATCCCAGGCCAACATGGATTTAGAGCGGGAAGATCATGCCTCTCACAGCTACTTGACTATTACGACAAAATCACTGAGGCATAAAAAGAAAAACAGAATGCTGATGTGGTATACACAGACTTTGCAAAGGCATTCAATTAATGTGACCATGGAGTGATAGCACACAAAATGAGGTCAATGGGAATAACTGGTAAATTAGGACGCTGGATACTCAGTTTTCTGTCGAACAGAACACAGAGTAACAGTGAACCATATAAAATCGAGTCCAAACGCAGTTAAAAGTTCTGTACCTCAAGGTGCAGTCCTTGCACCACTGCTTTTCCTTATTCTCATATCAGATATAGACTCAAATACAAGTCACAGCTTCGTATCATCCCTTGCAGATGACACAAAAATCAGCACGAAAATCACCTCTGCTGAAGATATTGAAAACTACAAGCAGATATTAATAAGGTTTTCGATTGGGCAGCAGAAAATAACATGATGTCTAATAGTGATAAATTCCATGTACTCAGATACGGTAAAAATGAGGATCTTAAACATAATACAGGGTACAAAACACAATCAAATGTGCCCATAGCAGGAAAACAATATGTCAAGGATTTGGGAACAATGATGTCCGACGACCTAACGTTTAGGGAGCATAACCAAGCAAATATTGCGTCAGCCAGGAAAATGATCGGATGGATTACGAGAACTTTCAAAACCAGGGATCCCATCACAATGGTTGTACTCTTCAAGTCACTTGTGTTGTCCCGTCTTGAGTACTGCTCAGTACTCACTTCCCCCTTCAGAGCAGGAGTGATTGCTGAAATAGAGGGAATACAGAGAACATATACGGCACGCATAGACGCGATAAAGCACCTAAATTATTGGGATCGCCTCAAAGTTCTCCAAATGTACTCACTAGAAAGGAGACGAGAGAGATACCAAATAATATACACCTGGAAAATAATGTTAAAGACCAAAGCTAATATATTATATATGCTAATGCAGCCCCGTTGTAACTGTATAATAAAGTTCATCGCTTATAACTTAACAAACCATAACACTGTCCATATAAGCTCACCTTCACTACCTGTGGATAAATAAAATTTACTTGCTTAGTTACCGACAGTCTGCAATTTAACCTTCAACGTGATCACAAATTTCCATAATTAAACTAACACAGGTTTACTGCCTGAAACTCTTGTGACAGTTGGCCTTGCACCATGTATATATGCTGGTTAGCATTGTAAATGTGTGGCCACGTCTGTGGTAGAAAATAATAAAAAAAAATAAATAAAAAAAAAAATAATAATAATAATAATAAAAACACCACCATTTGGTTGGGTGCGGGAGGCTATAAGCCATAACCAGAAACCAAATGAAAACAGTTGAACACAAATATCATTGTTTAACGTAAGTTCTGATTTAAAGAGTGACCGACCCTTCTCTCCCAGCCCATAGGATATTAGCCATTATAATTTAGCAATGCTAAGCTAAACTAACTAAAACTTAATCAACCATGTTGTTTTAGTTAATGATAATCAATGCTGAAACTTGCTTAGCTAAACGAATATTGGGGGTTCAGTTCCTGGACTATGTGCCTTTGTAACCTTTCCACCACCGTATGTCAGCTAGCATAAGAAAGTCGTGTATAAACCTGAATCAGGACTCCTACGCAATAATTTTAAGACAAATACTGGAGTATGCAGCACCGGTATGGAATCCGCACCTTGTGAACCATAAAACCGAAATTTTAAAGTACAAAGGTTTGCAACACGGGTGGCGTGAAAGCTAAGAGAGTTAAGCTGAGAGAGTGTTAAGCTATGGAGCCGGTCGGCCGAGCGGACAGCACGTTGGACTTGTGATCCTGTGGTCCTGGGTTCGATCCCAGGCGCCGGCGAGAAACAATGGGCTGAGTTTCTTTCACCCTATGCCCCTGTTACCTAGCAGTAAAATAGGTACCTGGGTGTTAGTCAGCTGTCACGGGCTGCTTCCTCGGGGTGGAGGCCTGGTCGAGGACCGGGCCGCGGGGACACTAAAAAGCCCCGAAATCATCTCAAGATAACCTCAAGATGGAGGCAGGTTAATGGAACACGCTGGCAACCCTAGACGATAGAAGAAGCTGAGAGGAAATGAACACAATATACACGATACTGAGAAGTATAGACAATATGAACAAGCGACAGCCTCTTCCAATTAGGAAAAAGTGTGACAAGAGAACACAGGCATAATTAAAACTGGAAACTCTGGACTACTGAAAAAACTGGAAAAAAACAGGCTGGAAACTCAAATAAGTGGAAGGAATGTAAGGAAATACTCGTCTCCAGTACCGGTCACCAACACGGGGAATGCACTGAAATGGGAAGTTGTGGAAGCCACCTTTATCCACAACGTTATGGCCTGATTCGACCAAGAATTCAAACTTGATATTTGTTAAACTGTAATTCAACAGTTACAACCAGGCTAGTAAGCGGGGCATAACGAGCTACACTTCACTCCCATACTTGTGTAAAGGAGGAAATGTATATGTTTATCTCTCAGAATGTTTGGTAATATGTTTATTGTTTGTGATGTGTGTCTATGTATGTATTAACACGATGTACTGAACGGGGTGAAAATAGCTTGAGCTACCTCATCCCTTTGTGTGTATTTGACCTCAATAAACTTATTTCAATTTCACTCCCTCGTAAGACACTGATGGGCAAGTACTCATTGGATAGATTAAGAGAGAGAAATATGTACTCACTGATAGATTGTTTGGGATGTATTGTATAATAAATTAACTATATCTGTATATATTTTACTGTAGATTTTCTGTTCCATTAGCATAAATTAATATAATTACCCAGGTACTCTTATTAACAGGGCCATCTGTTTATTTCTTATGCAAATTTCTAATGTTCAAACTGTAAGTTTCAATTAATAAGACCTGTTTGGAAAAGCTTTGATATGTTTCCATAGTATCCTATTACATTTGGAGGGATACAAGGGCACGAAAAAGGCAGCCAACTGCATCAAGTGTGGTGTGCTAGGAGGCCAGGATACAGCGATGCTCTCCTTACTATCACTACACTTACAGAGTCCAAGTGTATATCCTCCTCTGGTGGTGTTCAAGGCACAACGTGGGATACGACTGTCTTCCTCCAGCCAAGCGATGTTCATCAAGGTGACCGACTTGTTTCCGAAATGTCGCGCCATTTCCAGTTTTTATCGTACACTGGCGGAGCCTAGACTTAACCAATTGTCAAAGGTCACTCACAAATGCAACGAATAACATAAACTACAACGTCAATGCCACCAAAGGGAAGGAATAAATGAGTAAAGAATGAAATTATTACAAAGGGAAATGATAAAAAAACAACAGGGGGCCTGACGGATAAGTGGACAATGCAAGGTGTTCGTAGTCCTAAGGGTCCGGGCTCGATCCCCGGCGGAGGCGGAAACAAATACACAGTGTCTTTCACCCTGATGCACATGTTCACCGAGCAGTAAATAGGTACCTGGGAATTAGACAGCTGCTACGGGTTGCTTCCTGAGGAATGAGTGTGTAAACATTAGGATTAAAGACCTGCCCGAAACGCTATGCGTGTTTATGGCTGAACAAGAATTAAGAACTTTTGTATATATAATAAAAAAAAGGGTTTAGGAGTTCTTGGTGAGTGAGGTGTGGGAGCGGGCGGAGAGCATTGTGAGGTACCGTGCGCCAGCCACGCCCAAGGCCGCCTTACCTCTCCACACCACCAATTTCGTGTTAACATATTAAAATTAAAAGGTGACCAGACCTCCATCAGAATGATAACTGAGAAGCGAGAGAAAAAAACAGAGGTGAATCAGAGGATGTAGTCCGGAGGACACAGAGCAGGAGCAACAAATGTCAATAGAACAGGTCAGTTTCCGGTGGTGCGAGGCTGCTGCCCGCCAGCGTGGCTCTCCTCCCGTTATACCTGCCTCCAGCCAAGCATCAAGCTCGGGGGAGACATCTCCCGTCACGCAGGGTGCAGTCGCACCTCCACAGATCTCCAGTATCAGCTATTGATACTGGTAATGGCTCAAAAGGGCCACCACTTACGGGCTATTCATGCCCGTGCCACCTTTTGGGTGGCTTAATCTTCATCAATCAATCAATCAAGCATCAAGCCTCCCGCATCAGTGCCCCTCTCAACTAATTCACAACTTCTTGGTTCCTTAGTATTGATACTTAATTTTAACCTTTAAAATAAAACAAGTGCCTTTTTGATTTTATAGGTTACATATAGTAACCGGCCGGCCGAGCGGACAGCACGCTGGACTTGTGATCCTGGGTTCGATCCCAGGCGCCGGCGAGAAACATTGGGCAGAGTTTCTTTCACCCTATGCCCCTGTTACCTAGCAGTAAAATAGGTACCTGGGTGTTAGTCAGCTGTCACGGGCTGCTTCCTGGGGGTGGAGGCCTGGTCGAGGACCGGGCCGCGGGGACACTAAAAAGCCTCGAAATCATCTCAAGATAACCTCAAGATAGTATATCGCTTAAATCTTTGAATATTGACGTATAGGTTGAGCATTGAGCAGTGGTGGAAACATTGACAAGCACTACTGTACAACACGCACCTTCGCGTGTACTTAGAACTCTTTAGCTTCCTTGTTCTATACTTTTTATTTTTTACCTTTACCCACTGTCATTCTTTAACTCCCAGGGGCCAGATTCACAAGGCAGTTACTCAAGCACTTACGAACCTGTACATCTTTCCTCAATCTTCGACGGCTTTGCTTACATTTATTAAACAGTTTACAAGCATGAAAACTTGCCAATCAACTGTTATTATTGTTATAAACAGCCTCCTGGTGCTTCGGAGCTCATTAACTGTTTAATAATTGTAAACAAAGCCGGCAAAGATTGAGAAAAGATGTACAGGTTCGTAAGTGCTTTCGTGAATCTGGCCCCAGTTTGGCAGGTGTCCTTACAACCTATGTCTACCAGTAAATGAACAAATCCACAAGGGCCGTGACGTCCGAGAGCATCCCAGACGCTGCCTTAATCGACTGAGCTACGACATGTTCAAGAGGAGTTGAAACCGTAGTTCTACTGAACTTACTGGATTCTGTAGCCTCTCCGAGGCACAAACCAGGGTTTTACACAACTCCCCCCCCCATGCACCCGAGCTATGTCAAAAGGCCGTTCTCCCTCTTCACCCTTACTTCATTCAACCCGTCCTCGACTCAAGTCCATTACATCCAGCAGTCAACCCCACAGCCGCATTCATAATTTTTTACATGCTGTTCATTCAAAACAGGAATTTTCTCAAATATAAATTAATATTATAATATATTAGCATATTGTGCATATATAGGCATAGGTTAGGTTAGGTTAGGTGTTTAGGTTCTGTTGGCGATTATTTGTATTTGTAGTACGTGGGTGAAGCATTTATAGCGTTGTGATTCGAACAAAATTCGTCAGTGAAGCACTTGTTCCGGATATGTTCGAACGTCAGCAGTTGTGAGTCGTGTGTAAACCGCTTTTCATTCATAAACAGGGGGTTTGGCGGGTGCATGGAATCACTTTTGGATCTTTGTTTGGAGGACGGGCTGCTTCATTACACACAGAAATCACAGTTGCGTGATGCATCAAATGAACAACTCCAATCACGCAATTGTGATTTGTGTGTCTACCAGTACACTCCAATACGGGCAGCTGCTTGTGGGTTGAATCCTGGAGAAGGTCACTATAGTTGGCTATGACGACTTCAATAAAGCTAACCCACACATCATGTAAGCGTCATTAGGTGAGTACACAACCAGCCTACGAGCCAATACCCCACTTCCCACACATACCAAATGGGTCATGAAAACTATCAGCCACTGAACAGCTTCTTCCAGTATTTCCTGCATTTTCAATAAATTCTGGTAATTTGTTTACTATTTAACGATTTAACTAATCAATAAATGTAGGTTACAATGCAGACTAGTACTCCTGCATTGTTTGTTTTAACAATACAGTACTGTATATAAACTTAGGACGCGTGCCTTACTTCCCTCTGAACGGCTCCAGTTTCTGTAAGATCACAAACTCTGGTGCCTTTAGTTAAGCCACGACCTTTTTCTTGGCCTGTAAATATTTCACCTCTACTGTGTACTTCTTACATTGTTATTAATTTAATAATACAGCTTCACTCACAGTCTATCATCCTCTCGTCTATGCTGCTCTCTAAAATCTTTTTCTTTAATTTAGAATAAGCCATTCTAGGCCTAATATACGCCATTCTAGGCCTAATATACGGCATTCTAGGCCTAAATAAGCCATTCTAGGTCAAATATACGCCATTCTAGGCCTAAATAAGCCATTCTAGGCCTAAATAAGCCATTCTAGGCCTAATATACGCCATTCTAGGCCTAATATACGCCATTCTAGGCCTATATAAGCCATTCTAGGCCTAATATACGCCATTCTAGGCCTAAATAAGCCATTCTAGGCCTAATATACGCCATTCTAGGCCTAAATAAGCCATTCTAGGCCTAATATACGCCATTTTAACCTTAATATGTGTATAAGTTTAAAATTTTCTCCCAGGCCTAATATAACGTGCTATATTGGGTCTGGGACAGTTTAGGTGTGGTTGTTGCCCTATGGTGCCCTCTGTAAAATTAATAATACAAAACGTGTTTTTTGCACAACAGTCCACTTTCGTACACTCTGCCAAAAGTTGCTAAGAAGTACTATCATTCTTGGATGACAGGTTGCAAAAAATATATTTCTTGCCAGGTATATTTATTATTTACATTTACATTACAATAAAGTAAATTTTATTGTACTATAAATATATATAAAGTATTGTAAAAATGTAACTTTTTGTAATAATCTTATAATATTCTCCTTACGTAGAGATTACATGTGAAGAAAACTGGCACGAGCCATAATACATTATACAAGGTGGGACGATACTTCAGAATGAATACATGAATACAATAATACACAGTCTCCGTGGTGAAGTGGTAAGACACTCGCCTGGCGTTCCGCGAGCGCTATGTCATGGGTTCGTATCCTGGCCGGGGAGGATTTACTGGGCGCAATTCCTTAACTGTAGCCTCTGTTTAACGCAACAGTAAAATGTGTACTTGGATGAAAAAACGATTCTTCGCGGCAGGGGATCGTATTCCAGGGACCATAGGATTAAGGACCTGCCCGAAACGCTACGCGTACTAGTGGCTGTACAAGAATGTAACAACTCTTGTATATATCTCAAAAAAAAAAAAAAAAAAACGGTCACTGTGGCTAGAATGAGGCTTGACTACAAATACATCTGAGAATACAATTAGTCTTATCACACACACACACACACTATGTGGGTGACCTGGCTCTAACGCACTCTGTGTTACAATGTAATGAAATACCCACTGACATATCTCAGCCTCAGCCCACAGTCAACTTGAGAATGGTCCAGGACGGACCGAAACGTCGTATAATGATTTGCTGTAAATATATAGCTCTTGAAATAGCACTTTCTCTGTAACTAACTGACATTGTAACTATAAGGTGTGAAGGATAGATGAAATTGTTTATGTAATAATCTAAGATGAGGTCTGATAAAGACCTTTTGTGCCCTCTGTAATGTTGTTTGCGCTACCGCTCACAGGATGAGTATGGGGTGCACAATAAACTAACCGCCTCCGGCGGCAACAATAAAAAAAAATCAAAATCGTCGTGTCTTAACTTTCTAGTGTGTGGTTTGGTCTACAATCTCAGCCTAACTATAAAAATAATTCCCTAACGTAACAACTTTAATGTCTTCTCAGCTCTGGACTGGCGTTGAGCCTGTTCTCGTTATAGCACGTCGCATTTCGACGTATACTTTACTTAAGGCAAAAAACTTATGTACAAGAAAAAGGTGGCGTCTCGCGAAACTGATTATGACCAGTTTTCTGATGTTGGGTCCTCTGGTTGGTTAGGTTCGGGCACCGTAGTATGACAGTTTCTTGACGCTCACGACTCCGAGCCGTCACGAGAACGTTCCGCGTCCTCAAGAGTTGGCAACGGACACTAAATGAGGTACTACCACGATTTTTACTTCAAAATGTGGAGTACTGTGTGTATATCAGAGCGGTAGGCCTACCAAGCTTTGCCCTGCGTGGATAATGCTGTGTATTATACTTCAGTTACAGAAAATTAATATATGTCGACGACAGTCTTCTAATATGTAACATCATTTACGGAATCGATCAATCCGTTAAAAATGCGACGTATTAGACAAAATTTATTCGCAGTTATTGGTGTTTTTTATGCATCGGCCTCGATAGGTTAGGTGGGTTGGCCAGCCTTTGTCAGTTGACCATGTTAGAGTTGCACACAGAGAGAGAGAGAGAGAGAGAGAGAGAGAGAGAGAGAGAGAGAGAGAGAGAGAGAGAGAGAGAGAGAGAGAGAGAGAGAGAGAGAAAGAGCGAGAGAGAGAAAGAGCGAGAGAGAGAGAGAAAGAGCGAGAGAGCGAGAGAGCGAGAGAGCGAGAGAGCGAGAGAGCGAGAGAGCGAGAGAGAGAGAGAGAGAGAGAGAGAGAGAGAGAGAGAGAGAGAGCGCTGTCAGCCACCACTTCACAACCACATTAATGACCTTCAAAAATTGACCGTAACTGTGTGCAATAATCACGCTAATAAACACACTGATAACATATGTTCCATTAGGTCTATGTCACTGTCACCTGTAATGTGAAACAGTCCACAGACAGGCTCAACATTATCTTCTCTCCCTGCCAGTACAACCATACTGACTTTCCGCTTCCCTTTCATAATTCCATCTTGCCTCTTCTGGCCACTTTAAGCATTTTTGCATTTCTCTTCCTGAACAGGGAGTAGGAGGCATGTTCACTATATTACTTCACTGTATGACCAACTGATCTTTCCAACAGCGCCAACTCGAGGGCTATGAAGTTATTTATTTATATAAATAAACAAATACAAATATTTATTCAGGTAAAGTACATACGTATAAGGTGAGACATAAAAGTTGATGGATTTATAGATAGAGCTAGTAGATACAAGGCCTAAAGCCACTATTACGCAAAGCGTTTCGGGCAGGAAAAACACTCAAGACTAAAACTTAATACTAATTGAGATTAAAGTATAAATTGTGTTGAGAAAATATAAAAATAAAAATGGAAAAGGGGGGGGGGAACATGACAGAAAAAAAGCAAAAATACAATTTGGTCAACAAACAGTATTGTTTAAAATAGTAGACATGGGTTGACATTTTGGGGGTGAAGTAGGTTACTTTGAGTTAATTAGGCAGTATTTAGTTTTTATCTTAAACTGGTTGGGAGAGGTACAGTCTTTAACATAATTGGGAAGGTCATTCCACATTCTGGGTCCCTTGATTTGTAGAGCATTTCTAGTTTGACTAAGTCGTACTCTTGGAATATCAAAAAGGTATTTGTTTCTGGTGTGGTGCCCATGGGATCTGTTACATCCTTCTAGGAAGCTTTTAAGGTCAGGGCTGACATTACAGTTCAGCGTTTCATATATATATATAAAATACACATGAGAGGATGTGCAGGGACTTAATATCTAACATATTCAGAGATTTGAGTAAGGGTACCGAGTGATGTCTGGGGCCAGAGTTAGATATTCTCCTATATCCTATATATATACATTGTCCTATGTCCTATATATACAAGAAGGTACATTGAGTATGTGAGAGTACATAGCATTGTGTTTACATTCTTGTAAAGCCACTAGTACGCACAGCGTTTCGAGGTGCATAATAAAAAGATCACAATGAGAAAATAACGATTATTAAAATGTTTTAATGCAGTCTCGCCCTGATTCATATTGCCAAAGAAAACGTATTTGGATTTAACAGTAAAGCAACTGTTCTAATATGCCAGCTTCAAGGCAAGCGGTCCACCTTCAGAATTGGATTGATCCACAGTGAACTAGCGGCGGCTAGTTTACTGTGCACCCTATACCCACATGTGAGCGGTAGTTTACTGTGCACCCCATACCCACACCATGTGAGCGGTAGTTTACTGTGCACCCCATACCCACATGTGAGCGGCTAGTTTACTGTGCACCCTATACCCACATGTGAGCGGTAGTTTACTGTGCACCCCATACCCACATGTGAGCGGCTAGTTTACTGTGCACCCCATACCCACATGTGAGCGGCTAGTTTACTGTACACCCCATCTTGAGGTTATCTTGAGATGATTTCGGGGCTTTAGTGTCCCCGCGGCCCGGTCCTCGACCAGGCCTCCACCCCCAGGAAGCAGCCCGTGACAGCTGACTAACACCCAGGTACCTATTTTACTGCTAGGTAACAGGGGCATAGGGTGAAAGAAACTCTGCCCATTGTTTCTCGCCGGCGTCTGGGATCGAACCCAGGACCACAGGATCACAAGTCCCGCGTGCTGTCCGCTCGGCCGACCGGCTCCCATACCCACATGTGAGCGGTAGTTTACTGTGCACCCCATACCCACATGTGAGCGGTAGTTTACTGTGCACCCCATACCCACATCATGTGAGCGGTAGTTTACTGTGCACCCCATACCCACACCATGTGAGCGGTAGTTTACTGTGCACCCCATACCCACACCATGTGAGCGGTAGTTTACTGTGCACCCCATACCCACATGTGAGCGGCTAGTTTACTGTGCACCCCATACCCACATCATGTGAGCGGTAGTTACTGTGCACCCCATACCCACCATGTGAGCGGCTAGTTTACTGTGCACCCCATACATGTGAGCGGTAGTTTACTGTGCACCCCATACATGTGAGCGGTAGTTTACTGTGCACCCCATACTCATTCGGTGAGCTGTGTATATTGTGCTCCCCCATACTAATCCCGTGAGCGATAGTTTATTGTGCACACGATACCGGGACAGGTTCTATACCATACTAAAGATATCGATAGATTCGAACAAATATATATCGATAGATTCGAAAACATGCAAAAATATACCCTCAGAAACTACCAGTTTGAAATAGTTGAAATAAATCATAAGACTGGACGTAATGCTTATGCATGGGAATGAAAATAACTTTGAATCAACATAATTATTAAAACACAATGGAATTAAGTAATCTTTTTAACAATTATGATGATAAACTTTAAAAATATAGAAAATAATATTATACATGGGAATAATATTCTTTGTTATTTGCTATAATATATTCCCATTGTTACCGAGAATATACTTTTAATAAAGGCCACTAACACACAAAGTTTTTCAGGCATAACTTAAAATAATTCAGGTTGTTCAAATATTTTCACTGCAGCATTTGCCACCACCCTCGCAGATAACACCTGTTGATAACTTGCTATCCTAGGCGTACCAACATAAGTCCCACCTACCCTACGATGGCACTCTGTAGGGTAGGCGGGTGGGTAGGGTAGGTGGGTAGGTTGCTCAATAGTAGCGGAAGGCGCTCATATTGCTTAAATTCCACTAAAGCATCTTTAATTTGGGCGCCACTCTTATAGAGAGCCGCTGCCCCGCACAGGCCTGCCGCAGTGGCATGTGTTATGACAGGGCTGGAAATGAGGTGTATTATGTGTGAGGACTGGAAGCTGGGTGTTAATGTGGGTGGCGAGGAATGAGGAGCGTGTCGAACATATGGTGAAGGTTTGGGGTTGTGGGAAGTGTGGGGGTGTGGGAGGTGTGGGGTTGGGGGTGTGGGTGGTGTGGGGTTGTGGGAGGTGTGGGGTTGTGGGAGGTGTGGGGTTGGGGGTTGTGGGAGGTGTGGGGTTGTGGGAGGTGTGGGGTTGGGGGTTGTGGGAGGTGTGGGGGTGTGGGAGGTGTGGGGTTGGGGGTGTGGGAGGTGTGGGGGTGTGGGAGGTGTGGGGTTGTGGGAGGTGTGGGGTTGGGGGTGTGGGAGGTGTGGGGGTGTGGGAGGTGTGGGGTTGTGGGTGTGGGAGGTGTGGGGTTGTGGGAGGTGTGGGGTTGGGGGTGTGGGAGGTGTGGGGGTGTGGGAGGTGTGGGGTTGGGGGGTGTGGGTGGTGTGGGGTTGTGGGAGGTGTGGGGTTGGGGGTGTGGGAGGTGTGGGGGTGTGGGAGGTGTGGGGTTGGGGGTGTGGGTGGTGTGGGGTTGTGGGAGGTGTGGGGTTGGGGGTTGTGGGAGGTGTGGTGGGTCAGGGAGGGGGGGGGGAGGGAGGGACGCCCGGAACTGTTTCGCCTACCTGCGCAAGAACAGACAAGGACTCTCCCCACCTGCGCAATCTCTACACTATCAGAGATGTGGCTACAGACGTTCACCACAAACGTCATCGTCTTGTGTCAAGAGTGTTCCTCCCACAAGACTGGTGAAGGAACACTCCCATATAAAGTGATCATTTTTGTATTCATTTTTATTTATTCACATATAGAAGCGTTCTTACATTCCCGTACGCCCACTAGCACGCATAGTGCTCGCGAAACGCCAGGCGAGTGTCATACCTCTACAGCACGGGGACTGTGACTAACCTACACTACCCGAAATGATTAACCTACCCTTACGGGCTCACCATAGCCCGTGCTACATGGAAATTTTGTTCCGAGTAGCTGAATCTAAAAGAACAAAAGAATGATTTTCTTGAGATGATTTCGGGGCTTTAGTGTCCCCGCGGCCCGGTCCTCGACCAGGCCTCCACCCCCAGGAAGCAGCCCGTGACAGCTAACACCCAGGTACCTATTTTACTGCTAGGTAACAGGGCCATAGGGTGAAAGAAACTCTGCCCATTGTTTCTCGCCGGCACCTGGGATCGAACCCAGGACCACAGGATCACAAGTCCAGTGTGCTGTCCGCTCGGCCGACCGGCTCCCGTGATTAACCTAACGAGGGCATTATCCTCCGCTCTCTCTCCTGTAGCATCGCTAACAAAAGCAACAGCCATGTTGGCTATACTCTGGTATAACTCCACTCCAACGCTCACTAATTATCTCCTTCAATAACTCACTAGAGTATAAAAACCAAAGGTGAGGTACGCATGACAGTTAGCCGTACTAGGAAGTATGCTGGCCGTATTATAGAAGAGAAAGGGTGGCGGCACTTGGCTTCAACAGATGGTGGCGGACACGTCCGGATGCTCACTACTTGTGGTCACCTTCAAGTTCCCAGACGCTGACGGGAGACATCTCCCGTCACGCAGGGTGCAGTCGCACCTCCACAGATGGCTCAAAAGGGCCACCACTTACGGGCTATTCATGCCCGTGCCACCTTTTGGGTGGCTTAATCTTCATCAATCAATCAATCTTCCCAGACGCTGACGCTCTCTAGGGTGAAGACTGCCACTAGTGCTCTGCTCCTTTATTTATTGATTTATTTATATACAAGAAGGTACATTGGGTTTGTGAGAATACATAGCATAGTACAGTAATTGCACTCTTGTAAAGCCACTAGTACGCGCAGCGTTTCGGGCAGGTCCGTAATCTAACAGATAATTTTAAGTAGGTAAATTCTATCAGAATTAATAAAATGATAACAAATACTTTAATGCTTTAATTCTTTAACCCGGGGTTATAGCCCAGGCCCAAGTGTCGGCTCTCACCCCTATCAACCCGGGTTACACTCCCACGGCAGGACAGATCAACGTTTGGGCCGTCTCCTTTCACCTGATGCATCTGTTCACTTAGCAATACATAGCTACCTGGGAATTTGAACAGTATTGAGGGTTGTAACTTAGGGAAGGTTAGTAGTTGGGCTATAGGAACGTCGATCAAGACAAACATGCTTCCTGTTCCCGACTATAGGAAACTATAAGATGAATTTGACGGAACCATAAGGGGCCTGATGGCTAAATGGACAGCGCTCGGGATTCGTAGTTGTAAGGCTTCGGGTTCGATCCCCGGCGAAGGCGAAACAAATGGGCAGACGAGGAGTAACAAGAATGGTCCAGCAAGGACCGAAACGTCGTCGCCCCTTCACTTTCTAGTGTGTGGTTTGGTCAACAAATGGGAAGAGTTTCTTTCACCCAGATATCCCTGTTCACCTAGCAGTAAATAGGTACCTGGGAGTTAGACAACTGCTACGGACTGCTTCCTGGGGGGTTATCATCTTGAGGTTATCTTGAGATGATTTCGGGGCTTAGCGTCCTCGCGGCCCGGTCCTCGACCAGGCCTCCTTTTTGTTACACACCCCCAGGAAGCAGCCCGTAGCAGCTGTCTAACTCCCAGGTACCTATTTACTGCTAGGTGAACAGGAGCACCAGGGTGAGAGAAACATTTTGCCCATTTGTCTCCGCCTCCACTGGGGATCGAACCCGGAACCTCAGGACTACAAATCCGAAGCGCTGTCCACTCAGCTGTCAGGCCCCCTGATATCTGAGTCAGGAGGTGGGCACCCCCCCCCCCCCTGACACCCCCAGTATCCCAGGGGGGGTGTAACAAAAATGAGGCCCTGGTCGAGGACCGGGCCGCGGGGACGTTAATCCCCGAAATCATCTCAAGATAACCATATGGGCGTCTCGCGAAGGGAATTCAGTAACCTGACCACCAACAATGAACGCAGCATCTGTGATGGATCTATAATGTATAATGATAATGTATAATCATCTATAATGGAACAGTGTAGCTGACCAAGCTTTTCCAAGACACTTCCCGAGGTGGGTATAGGAGGTCGTTAAGGAGAGATGTCAACAAACATGTGACTAGCCCGTCTCAACCTGGCCAATACATTATGCTGGTTCCTTGAGAAACAGTTCACTATGCTAGGTTACGGCTGTAAGAGTGATGGTATAGAAAGTACTCGGCGGATTCCAGAAGACTGGAGGTATAATAAAAACAAGTTTCTCACGCTCAAAGATCAAATATACATCATTTGCATCCAAACAGTTTACGCAAATCAATGTATTATCATGCCAACTGAAATTCACGAGAGAAGGAGTGTAACCAGGGGCCAACAACTGCGTGGGTCGACGTTGAATCAACGGTCTTCAGCGTTGAGGTGGAGTTACCTTTGACATTGTGCCCAATGGGTGGTGACTGCAAGACCTCAATCAACATTATAAATTGTGTATACAGTATACCTCGGTCATAAAAGTATTTGTGTACGTCTGGTACCATACTACTTGTGTAAAGGAGGAAATGTATATGTTTATCTCTCAGAATGTTTGGTAATATGTTTATTGTTTGTGATGTGTGTCTATGTATGTATTAACACGATGTACTGAACGGGGTGAGAATAGCTTGAGCTACCTCATCCCTTTGTGTGTATTTTACCTCAATAAACTTATTTCAATTTCAATCAACATTACCATTTTCATTAACACATCCTAATGCCAAATACATGGGGACAGATTCTGTCAATAGAACTTACAGACACGTACACATAAAGCTTAATCTTACTACTTATATCTCTGAAGAAATGTGCGTCGTAAGAATTTAAACACCGTTCTGCGCCATTTTAAATTAAGGTTTTCAGCTACAGGCCTAAAACAAAGCCAGAATATGAACTGTGAATACTGACCATTCTACACAAGCTGATTGATTGATTGATGAAGATTAAGCCACCCAAGAGGTGGCACGGGCATGAATAGCCCGTAAGTGGTGGCCCTTTCGAGCCATTACCAGTATCAAAAGATGATACTGGAGATCTGTGGAGGCGCAACTGCACCCTGCACCCTTGGTCCGGGAGATGTCTCCCGGACCAAGTGGTGACCAAATGGTGTACACAAGCTGTGATGTTCCATGCTTATAGACAGCACTGTAATTTATTATGTAAATGGCTGCAGTTACTTTATTTCATATTTAAAAGTACAGGATTGCTGTATTTCATACTTTTAACCATTTTTATAAATAGTAATCTTAGCTGTACATGACAATTCAAGTATTTTAGTTATTATGGAGCCCATACCCTTCCTTCCTAGTGGTGGGAAGGTTAGAGACATATATAATGGGCCCAGACACTGAACCCAATATTTCAAATTAAATCAAATCAAATATTTATTCAGTAAAGTACATACACACAATGTGAGATACAAAACGCTTGCTTTTTTTACAAAAGTGCTTACAAAAAAAGCACTTAAAAAAGCTTACAAAAGCGTTACAAGCGCTTTGCTTAGTTAAGTTACAGTATTGATAAACTATAGTTACCGAGCTTGTCACCATATCAATCATTCATTTAGCTTAATTTCAGGGTCCAGTAGTACAGTTGGATTCGTTTTTAACGCACAGTATAGAATTCAGGGAACGAATCCCGGGCGGGACAGAAATGGTTGGGCACATTTCCATTCACCTAGCAGTAATTAAGAAAGTACTCAGGCTTTAGTCAGCTTGTTATATTGGGGTTACATCCTGGGTGCGGTCAGTAGTTCGACCTTGGGCAGTGGGAGGGGGGGGGGCGGTGATAACAGCCAAATGTGTATGAATACACTCTGGCTTCCTGTCCCCCAATAAAATGAATTATTATGAATTATTTGTTATTATAAGCCCTTAGGCCTATCCCGTGGGCTGTGGCACAAAGGGTCACGGAGTACCAGGTCAATACATGGGGTTCTGGTACCGAAACTCTAAAGTACTTTAACTAGCAATTCACACTGTAATTGAATTGTTTACATTTGGTTGACACTTGCATATCATATACTCCAACACCCACCCTGTGGACTCATATATATATATATATATATATATATATATATATATATATATATATATATATATATATATATATATATATATATATATATATATAAGGTCAATACACCTTTGTTCCCATAGCGTCTGGGGCAAGAGTGCCTTGGGATTTCTCAAGGAATTGGGTTCCAAGCTCAGTGACGTCACCAGAGACCCAATTAAAGGGCTTTCAGTTTTTTGTTTCAGCGCCTCAGTGTGGCGATCCAGAGGGGAAACGCCTGCTGCATCCTCGGTTCCTGTCCAGAAGGGGAGGAGCTTGAAGAGATCCATAACCTTTAAGCACTCATTGTATTATTAATGTATATCTTGTAACCTTTTAACATATAATAAAGCACAAAAAACACAAAAGGAAGGAGGTGGTAGGATAAAAGCACACAAGACTGTATTGGAGGGGACCTAAACATTCCCTCTAATGCGTTATGTTCTCACTTGTGTTTGCGGGGGTTGAGCTCTGGCTCTAAGGTCCCGCCTCTCAACTGTCAATCAACTGGTGTACAGGTTCCTGAGCCTATTGGGCTCTATCATATCTACATTTGAAAATGTGTATGGAGTCAGCCTCCACCACATCACTGCCTAATGCATTCCATCTGTTAACTATTCTGACACTGAAAAAGTTTTTTCTAACGTCCCTGTGGCTCATTTGGGCACTCGGTTTCCACCAGTGTCCCCTTGTTCGCGTCCCACCAGTGTTGAACAAGCCGTGTGTGGTTTCCAACGCGGATAAGGGTCCGTTTCTTCCAGCCAGAGGTGGTATATATATATATATATATATATATATATATATATATATATATATATATATATATATATATATATATATATATATATATATATATATATATATATGTATGTATATATATATGACAGTGTCAGACCACGGAGGAAGAATTGAAACAGGAATTTCCTTTAATACTTTCGAATATTAATAAATCTTCAGAAGGAATAGGAATCATTCCTATTCTTCCTGAAGATGTATTAATATACGAAAGTACTTAAGGAAATTCCTGTTTCAATTCTTTCTCCGGCGGTCTGACACTGTCACATTTTTCGTCACGTGTTAATTTTCTTGATTTACACACACACACACACACACATATTATATATATATATATATATATATATATATATATATATATATATATATATATATATATATGTCGTACCTAGTAGCCAGAACGCACTTCTCACCCTACTATGCAAGGCCCGATTTGCCTAATAAGCCAAGTTTTCCTGAATTAATATATTTTCTCAATTTTTTTTCTTGTGAAATGATAAAGCTACCCATTTCATTATGTATGAGGTCAATTTTTTTTTATTGGAGTTAAAATTAACGTAGATATAAGACCGAACCTAACCAACCCTACCTAACCTAACCTAACCTATCTTTATAGGTTAGGTTAGGTTAGGTAGCTGAAAAAGTTAGGTTAGGTTAGGTTAGGTAGGTTAGGTAGTCGAAAAACAATTAATTCATGAAAACTTGGCTTATTAGGCAAATCGGGCCTTGGATAGTAGGCAGAGAAGTGCGTTCTGGCTACTAGGTACGACATATATATATATATATATATATATATATATATATATATATATATATATATATATATATATATATATATATATATATATTTTATTAAATATGACCGAAAAAGTAAGATTAATAATTCTAACACGAATTTTCTCAATCTTTCGTACATTATGCTTCACTGTTGGAGGTAAATCAAAAATCACTTCTCCAAAATTCATTTTTATTTCTAGTCTGACGCGACACGGGCGCGTTTCGTAAAACTTATTACATTTTCAAAGACTTCACAAATACACAACTGATTAGAACTTGCATTTCCCTGATTTTATATCTACTTTTGAGTGAAGTGGGAAGGGTGATGTGGCATTACATTTGAGTGAGGTGGGAAGGATGATGTGGCATTAGAGGATATTAATAGGGTATTAAAAGTATCAACACAAGACAGAACACGAAACAATGGATATTGAATAGAAGTGTTTGTAGAAAGCCTATTGGTCCATATTTCTTGATGCTTCTATATTGGAGCGGAGTCTTGAGGTGGGTAGAATATAGTTGTGCAATAATTGGCTGTTGATTGCTGGTGTTGACTTCTTGATGTGTAGTGCCTCGCAAACGTCAAGCCGCCTGCTATCGCTGTATCTATCGATGATTTCTATGTTGTTTACTAGGATTTCTCTGGCGATGGTTTGGTTATGGGAAGAGATTATATGTTCCTTAATGGAGCCCTGTTGTTTATGCATCGTTAAACGCCTAGAAAGAGATGTTGTTGTCTTGCCTATATACTGGGTTTTTTGGAGCTTACAGTCCCCAAGTGGGCATTTGAAGGCATAGACGACGTTAGTCTCTTTTAAAGCGTTCTGTTTCGTGTCTGGAGAGTTTCTCATGAGTAGGCTGGCCGTTTTTCTGGTTTTATAGTAAATCGTCAGTTGTATCCTCTGATTTTTGTCTGTAGGGATAACGTTTCTATTAACAATATCTTTCAGGACCCTTTCCTCTGTTTTATGAGCTGTGGAAAAGAAGTTCCTGTAAAATAGTCTAATAGGGGGTATAGGTGTTGTGTTAGTTGTCTCTTCAGAGGTTGCATGGCTTTTCACTTTCCTTCTTATGATGTCTTCGATGAAACCATTGGAGAAGCCGTTATTGACTAGAACCTGCCTTACCCTACAGAGTTCTTCGTCGACTTGCTTCCATTCTGAGCTGTGGCTGAGAGCACGGTCGACGTATGCGTTAACAACACTCCTCTTGTACCTGTCAGGGCAGTCGCTGTTGGCATTTAGGCACATTCCTATGTTTGTTTCCTTTGTGTAGACTGCAGTGTGGAAACCTCCGCCCTTTTCCATGACTGTTACATCTAGAAAAGGCAGCTTCCCATCCTTTTCCGTCTCGTAAGTGAAACGCAGCACGGAACTCTGCTCAAATGCCTCCTTCAGCTCCTGCAGATGTCTGACATCAGGTACCTGTGTAAAAATGTCGTCAACATACCTGCAGTATATGGCCGGTTTCAAGTTCATGTCGACTAAGACTTTTTGCTCGATGGTACCCATGTAGAAGTTTGCAAACAGGACACCTAGGGGAGAACCCATAGCGACCCCATCTACTTGCTTATACATATGCCCATCCGGGCTCAAGAAGGGTGCCTCTTTAGTACAAGCTTGGAGTAGTTTCCTCAGAATACTTTCTGGCATGTCAAGAGGAGTACAGGCTGGATCACGATACACTCTGTCGGCTATCATTCCGATTGTCTCGTCCACAGGTACGTTGGTAAACAGCGATTCTACGTCCAACGAGGCTCTTATCCCTGTGGCCCGTGCGCCCCGCAGTAAGTCCACAAATTCCTTTGGAGACTTCAGGCTGAAGGCGCAAGGAACATAAGGAGTCAGCAGGCCGTTGAGTCGCTTTGCCAATCTGTACGTGGGTGTGGGTATCTGGCTAATGATTGGCCGAAGTGGGTTTCCAGGCTTGTGCGTCTTGACATTTCCATACGCATATCCAGGTTTATATTCCCCAATGATCTTTGGCAGGTGGAGTCCGGATTTCTTGGCGTTCACAGTTTCGATCAGTTTGTTGACCTTTGCTTTTAATTCGGCTGTAGTGTCCTTCGTTACCCTTTGGAACTTAGTTTGGTCAGAGAGTATGATGTTCATTTTCGCCAGATATTCGTCTTTTTTAAGAATGACATATATTGGCGACTTGTCACCTCTCCTGACAACTATCTCCTTGTTCTCACGAAGGCTTTTAGCTGCTGATCGAAACTGTGAACGCCAAGAAATCCGGACTCCACCTGCCAAAGATCATTGGGGAATATAAACCTGGATATGCGTATGGAAATGTCAAGACGCACAAGCCTGGAAACCCACTTCGGCCAATCATTAGCCAGATACCCACACCCACGTACAGATTGGCAAAGCGACTCAACGGCCTGCTGACTCCTTATGTTCCTTGCGCCTTCAGCCTGAAGTCTCCAAAGGAATTTGTGGACTTACTGCGGGGCGCACGGGCCACAGGGATAAGAGCCTCGTTGGACGTAGAATCGCTGTTTACCAACGTACCTGTGGACGAGACAATCGGAATGATAGCCGACAGAGTGTATCGTGATCCAGCCTGTACTCCTCTTGACATGCCAGAAAGTATTCTGAGGAAACTACTCCAAGCTTGTACTAAAGAGGCACCCTTCTTGAGCCCGGATGGGCATATGTATAAGCAAGTAGATGGGGTCGCTATGGGTTCTCCCCTAGGTGTCCTGTTTGCAAACTTCTACATGGGTACCATCGAGCAAAAAGTCTTAGTCGACATGAACTTGAAACCGGCCATATACTGCAGGTATGTTGACGACATTTTTACACAGGTACCTGATGTCAGACATCTGCAGGAGCTGAAGGAGGCATTTGAGCAGAGTTCCGTGCTGCGTTTCACTTACGAGACGGAAAAGGATGGGAAGCTGCCTTTTCTAGATGTAACAGTCATGGAAAAGGGCGGAGGTTTCCACACTGCAGTCTACACAAAGGAAACAAACATAGGAATGTGCCTAAATGCCAACAGCGACTGCCCTGACAGGTACAAGAGGAGTGTTGTTAACGCATACGTCGACCGTGCTCTCAGCCACAGCTCAGAATGGAAGCAAGTCGACGAAGAACTCTGTAGGGTAAGGCAGGTTCTAGTCAATAACGGCTTCTCCAATGGTTTCATCGAAGACATCATAAGAAGGAAAGTGAAAAGCCATGCAACCTCTGAAGAGACAACTAACACAACACCTATACCCCCTATTAGACTATTTTACAGGAACTTCTTTTCCACAGCTCATAAAACAGAGGAAAGGGTCCTGAAAGATATTGTTAATAGAAACGTTATCCCTACAGACAAAAATCAGAGGATACAACTGACGATTTACTATAAAACCAGAAAAACGGCCAGCCTACTCATGAGAAACTCTCCAGACACGAAACAGAACGCTTTAAAAGAGACTAACGTCGTCTATGCCTTCAAATGCCCACTTGGGGACTGTAAGCTCCAAAAAACCCAGTATATAGGCAAGACAACAACATCTCTTTCTAGGCGTTTAACGATGCATAAACAACAGGGCTCCATTAAGGAACATATAATCTCTTCCCATAACCAAACCATCGCCAGAGAAATCCTAGTAAACAACACAGAAATCATCGATAGATACAGCGATAGCAGGCGGCTTGACGTTTGCGAGGCACTACACATCAAGAAGTCAACACCAGCAATCAACAGCCAATTATTGCACAACTATATTCTACCCACCTCAAGACTCCGCTCCAATATAGAAGCATCAAGAAATATGGACCAATAGGCTTTCTACAAACACTTCTATTCAATATCCATTGTTTCGTGTTCTGTCTTGTGTTGATACTTTTAATACCCTATTAATATCCTCTAATGCCACATCATCCTTCCCACCTCACTCAAATGTAATGCCACATCACCCTTCCCACTTCACTCAAAAGTAGATATAAAATCAGGGAAATGCAAGTTCTAATCAGTTGTGTATTTGTGAAGTCTTTGAAAATGTAATAAGTTTTACGAAACGCGCCCGTGTCGCGTCAGACTAGAAATAAAAATGAATTTTGGAGAAGTGATTTTTGATTTACCTCCAACAGTGAAGCATAATGTACGAAAGATTGAGAAAATTCGTGTTAGAATTATTAATCTTACTTTTTCGGTCATATTTAATAAAATATGTCTACAGGAAAGACTGCTACCAAAATATACTAATATATATATATATATATATATATATATATATATAATATATATATATATATATATATATATATATATATATATATATATATATATATATATTGGTGTATACTGGCAGCAGGTTTTCTTTCAAACATGTTTCATTGAATATGACCGCATATTCTGTATTTATTATTTTCTGGTTTAGGGCTTCTATCCCTCTAACTATTTTCTTAGCATCAGGGCTTAATTGGAATAGGAGTTCTCCAAAACTCATTTTCGTACTTTTAAGGTGAAGAAAAGAAGTGATTTACTATAGAGTGTATTACACTTATTTGTATAATTTGCACGACGTTTCGAACCTCCATGGTTCATTCTCAAGTGAACAGATCTTACAATACTAGTTGATTTTATACCCGCATTAGGTCAGGTGATAACACAATGAAGGTGAAAAACATGGGGGGATACATAAGGGATAAACATAGGGGCTGCAGAAGGCGTATTGGCCCATACGAGGCATCTCCTATCTAAACACAAAGATTAATCCAGTGTAATTGGCCTGTTATGTTGGACACTGTCTTCTGTGTTGGCATCGATATGTTCTTGTCTTGTCCTTACTCTCATGGTGGGTAGAGTAAATAGTTCTGTGATTTGGGTGTTCATGGTAGGTCGCTCTATTCTTAATATTCTTAAGAATATTCTTAAGCTTCTATTCTTCTTAAGAATATTCATGGTAGGTCGCTCTATTCTTAAGAATAGAGCGACCTACCATGAACACCCAAATCACGGAACTATTTACTCTACCCACCATGAGAGTAAGGACAAGACAAGAACATATCGATGCCAACACAGAAGACAGTGTCCAACATAACAGGCCAATTACACTGGATTAATCTTTGTGTTTAGATAGGAGATGCCTCGTATGGGCCAATACGCCTTCTGCAGCCCCTATGTTTATCCCTTATGTATCCCCCCATGTTTTTCACCTTCATTGTGTTATCACCTGACCTAATGCGGGTATAAAATCAACTAGTATTGTAAGATCTGTTCACTTGAGAATGAACCATGGAGGTTCGAAACGTCGTGCAAATTATACAAATAAGTGTAATACACTCTATAGTAAATCACTTCTTTTCTTCACCTTAAAAGTACGAAAATGAGTTTTGGAGAACTCCTATTCCAATTAAGCCCTGATGCTAAGAAAATAGTTAGAGGGATAGAAGCCCTAAACCAGAAAATAATAAATACAGAATATGCGGTCATATTCAATGAAATATATATATATATATATATATATATATATATATATATATATATATATATATATACACACACACACGTTTTAGGTGTATAATCAGGGTGTTTCCCAGGGCAGTCGGGCTCACCATAGTCCGTGCTACTTGCCCCGCTCCTGTGCCAGGCAAGTTACGGGCTCCCCATAGCCCGTGCTACTTGCCCGGCTCCTGTGCCAGGTAAGTTACGGGCTCACCATAGCCCGTGCTACTTGCTCCGCTCCTGTGCCAGGTAAGTTACGGGCTCACCATAGCCCGTGGTACTTGCCCCGCTCCTGTGCCAGGTAAGTTACGGGCTCACCATAGCCCGTGCTACTTGCCCCGCTCCTGTGCCAGGTAAGTTACGGGCTCACCATAGCCTGTGCTACTTGGAACTTGTTCCGAGTAGCTGAATCTATAACAGCAACACAACCAGGGCAGTTGAGACCTTGCACGGTGAGAACCCAACACATGTGACGAGCTGAGAGCCCCCATGGTGTGTATTATTGTAATTACCAAACAGGTGTGGTCCACAGAGCCATACCGGAAAGGTGTATAATGTCACAAGTATCATTCCAGGGCAGGGTATGGCCCCGGTCACCTCCATACCCAAGGGCAGCCACATACTGCACCTCTTTAACGGTGTTTTGGTGCCTAACAAGCTAACTAAATGGCCTATTCGCTTCCCAATATATACCAGTATAATGTGATCACTAAGTGGGAGCCACACTACACTCTTACAACGCGCCATATAACACAATTTAGAGCAACAATCTGGAACAAATGAAAAATGAAAGTTCTTTCAAGACAGTGAAATTCACGTCGGATCTGTACTTACCTATTATTATGACGAAAGTAACTACAACACCAACGATTCCTTTGAGTTTCATCCTGATGAAGATTTATAAGCTAAAAGCATTATTTATGGTTATCATTAGAGATACACTCAAGAGAGAAGCTGCACACAACCACTCACAACGACAGTCCAGGACCAACTGAGTCTGGAGAGACTGGAGGGGCGACGGTCACGCTGCCTTGATGTCGCTCCATGATATTTACTCCCACATTCTTGTAAATGCATAATTGCACCGACTTTGTCACAAATATATTGCATATTTCTCAATAACGTGTCAAATTCATCAAGTAAACAGCATTGTGACCTAACGAAGGACAAAATTATTATGAAAGTCTTAAGAGAGGGTTGCCAGATGCAAGTTGAAGAGAAATACCAAGACGGAGACAGTGTCAAGGCAGCGTGTCAGACATGACCGCAGCCATTGTTCATGGTGGTCGGTAACACCGCAAATACCCAACTGTTTGTTTACACTCATCAGCTGACTTTGGAACCCTTCAATGACGTCTGGAATTGTATTTGGCAATAATTTAATAGAATGCAAATTATACTTCATATTTATGTGTATAATTTTCATTAATAGGTGATTCGTCAACAG